>NC_091360.1:20231676-20436676 GCF_038502225.1 Cherax quadricarinatus | reverse complement strand
GTATCAGAGCAATGAAATGAATATACAATGCACCATCAGGTGTATAATCTGCCTCCGTGCATGTTGCAATAAATAAAAGTGCAACTTATAATTTGACTTACTGCAGAACACTAATGAGGAAGGTTTTGCTGCCTTGAATGGACAAATACCAGAAGATATTAAGTAATGACCATGGTATGCAACAGGAAATAAGTGAACATGTATATCATGTATATACATCAGAAATACTTATATCAGTACAGAAAAGTGCAAACTGAACAACAACCCACACACATTATAATTTGGGATTTTTTATTATTAATTTTATATTATTTAATAGGACTAGTATTATTTTTTAAATTATAGACATTGTTATATATAAATTATAATAGATATATTTCTGTGCACAGAATTTAAGATATCCACTAGTGTCTTGAATGTTATATCTACTACTGAAAATTTAATAATGGTGTGACGTCAGTATGATGCCATGCGATTTCATGCTACATTATAAGGCATGTAACATAAGTGGTGTAACTGCATTATTTGTGTCTCTTTAACATCTGTACAGCTAAGATCTTTTTAAGGCAAAAGCAAGTAATCTATTCAGGAATTTCCTAGCAGTTTTAGTCCAAGTTGGCGGTACTAAAGAGATCACAAGTAGTAGCATCTAAGAGGCAGAGGTAGTAATAGTAATCTATCAGCTAGTTACTTCTCTATGTTGTGTATCATATATTTAAATTTTGGTAAGTAGTTCCCATGATTTTTAAGGTTGGATTTATTTTAATTCTTATTAGTTATCAATACCGAATTTCCTTAACATTGCCAGTAAAGTTACATCACTTTTTTTTTATTTTGCCTTCAGCAACTTACGTAGGTTTTGTAATCTAATAAATTTTTGTCAAATGTGGAAGGAACACTGCAGCCACATCAACTTATTCCTTCCTCGGAACTCTACATTTGGAAGCAATCAGCATTCAGGTTTTTAAGAAGAGACCAACTTTCCACCACCATTACCATGTATGCGACGATAGTTCTTTCTTAGTCAATGGCCGACTCCATCTCCGCCTATACCTGGTAGGAAAAAATTGTCTTCTTTGTCTTCACTTCTTGATATTATTTTCTTTGTATATTAATGTCTATTTTTTTATTACCTGTACCTCGTTTTGATAACATATATATATATATATATATATATATATATATATATATATATATATATATATATATATATATATATATATATATATATATATATATATATATATATATAGTACCCGAGTATAATGAGTATCAGGTAAACTAGTTCACTATTAGGAAATTAGACGATGATAAGAATATATATATATATATATTCTTATCATCGTCTAATTTCCTAATAGTGAACTAGTTTACCTGATACTCATTATACTCGGGTACTAAACTGGCACGGTTCCCATACCCTCTGTAGCTTATTTTGTCTCGTATGTCCTCTTCTGGGCATCTTATAAGAGAGTTCTTTTTCATTACTGAACACTGTAAATGTGGGATTTGCTCACTTCTGGAAGATTTCCTATATAATATGATTCTTCTGGATACTACTCTCTCATTCTCAGATATATCTGAGGTTCTGGTTTAGTGGATACATGCCTGTAGTCTCCTCATTCTCAGATATATCTGAGGTTCTGGTTTAGTGGATACATGCCTGTAGTCTCCTCATTCTCAGATATATCTGAGGTTCTGGTTTAGTGGATACATGCCTGTAGTCTCCTCATTCTCAGATATATCTGAGGTTCTGGTTTAGTGGATACATGCCTGTACTCTCTCATTCGGAAGACCTCATGCTGTTGACCCTCACCGATTAAAGCAAAATAAATCCCAAGGCTCTGATAAACTTTTTTCAAAGGTTCTTAAGGAGTGCAAACTGAAACTTTGTGAACTATTAACAAAGCTTTTTAAATACCTCTTCAAACAGGTGAAGTGTACAAGCTGTGGAAGGGTGTTATAGTAATTTATTTTTTTAAAGCAAGAGATAAGTCATTCCTATCAAATTATTCGCACAATAATCCTGACCTCAACTGCAGGCAGATTACTAGAGTTAATTGTACCTGATATTATAAGAAGCCAATTTAATAAGCACAATTTGATTGATAATACTCAGCATGGTTTCACGAGGGGCCGTTCCTACCTGACTAATTAACTGACTTTCTTCAGCAAGGAATTTGAGGCCATAATTATGTGTAGTAGGTTGGTAGATGAATGGTTCAGAGAACCGACATGTTGATAAATTAGACACATGTGCAACTCTTGGGTATCTTTATTGAGGAAACGTTTCGCCACACAGTGGCTTCATCAGTCCATACAAAGGAGAATCTTGAAGAATAGGAGGATAATGAGGTAATCAGTCCCTCAACCTTGAGTCGATGTGGTCAGTCCATCAATCTTGAATAGAATAAGGCATACGTGCTGAGAAGGAGCTTATAAACCGTTGGCAGGAGAGGTGAAGCAGTCAGAGGCAGTGTAACACTTATTCAATGTTGAAGTAGGTCGTGCCTACTTCAACATTGAATAAGTGTAAAACAAAAGCCTGTAATTGTTTTACATGATGGTAGGATTGCTGGTGTCTTTTGTCTGTCTCATAAATGTGCAAGATTACAGGTACGTCTTGCTACTTCTACTTACACTTAGGTCACACTACACATACATGCACGTGTTTATTTATACACACTCACCTGTGTTTTCTTTGATTTTATCTTAATAGTTCTTGGTCTTATTACTTTTCCTTTTATATCCATGGGGAAGTGGAATAAGAATCTTTCCTCCGTAAGTCATGCGTGTTGTAAAAGTCAACTAAAATGCCGGGAACAATGGGCTAGTAACCCATTTTCCTGTAATAATTACTAAAAAGAATAAAAAGAAAATTGTCAAAGTGAGAAGTCTGAATGTGCGTGGATGTTGTGCGAATGATAAGAAAGAGATGATTGTGGATGTTATGAATGAGAAGCTGGATGTCCTGGCTTTAAGTGAAATAAAGCTGAAGGTGGTGGGTGAGTTTCAGTGGAGAGGAATAAATGGGATTAGGTCAAGGGTTTCAAATAGAATTAGAGCTAAAGAAGGAGTAGCAATAATGTTGAAGGATAAGTTATGGCAGGAAAAGAGGGACTATAAATGTATAAATTCAAGGATTATGTGGCGTAAAATAAAGGTTGGATGTGAGAAGTGGGTTATAGTAAGCGTATATGCACCTGGGGAAGAGAGAAGTATAGAGGAGAGAGAGAGATTTTGGGAAATGTTGAGTGAATGCGTGGGGAGTTTTGAACCAAGTGTGAGAGTATTGTAGTTGGGGATTTTAATGCTAAAGTGGGTAACAATATTGTGAAGGGAGTAGTAGGTAAATTTGGAGTGCCAGGGGTAAATGAAAATGGGAAGCCTTTAATTGAGCTATGTGTAGAAAGAGGTTTGGTAATAAGTAATATATATTTTATGAAAAGGAGGATAAATAAATATACAAGGTATGATGTAGCACGTAATGAAAGTAGTTTGTTAGGTTATGTATTGGTGGATAAAAGGTTGATGGGTAGGCTCCAGGATGTACACGTTTACAGAGGGGCAACTGATATATCGGATCATTATCTAGTTGTAGCTACAGTTAGAGTAAGAGGTAGATGGGATAAGAGGAAAAATGGCAACAACAAGTAAGAGGGAGGTGAAAGTGTATAAACTAAGGGAGGAGGATGTTCGGGTGAAATATAAGCAACTATTGGCAGAAAGGTGGGCTAGTGCAGGTATGAGTAGTGGGGGGGTTGAAGAGGGTTGGAATAGTTTTAAAAATGCAGTATTAGAATGTGGGGCAGAAGTTTGTGGTTATAGGAGGGTGGGTGCAGGAGGAAAGAGGAGTGATTGGTGGAATGATGAAGTAAAGTGTGTGATAAAAGAGAAAAAAGTAGCTTATGAGAGGTAATTACAAAGCAGAAGTGTTATAAGAAGAGTAGAGTATATGGAGAGTAAAAGAAAAGTGAAGAGTGCTGAGAGAGTGCAAAAGGAGAGTGGATGATAGAGTGGGAGAGGTACTGTCAAGAAATTTTAATGAAAATAAGAAAAAAATCTGGAGTTAAACAAGTTAAGAAAGCCTAGGGAAAGTATGGATTTGTCAGTTAAAAACAGAGTAGGGGAGTTAGTAGACGGGGAGAGGGAGGTTTTGGGTAGATGGCGAGAATATTTTGAGGAACTTTTAAATGTCGACGAAGAATAATAATAGCGGCAGCGGCAGCGGCAGCAGCGACCTCCGATCTCCGTACTTTTCTCCAACTATCAGAGCTACCAATGCTCCTATGATGACCTAGTTACATGCAAAACTGCACTACCCAACGTAGCACCCAGAATGACCAAAGATTACCAACAGTGAAACCTACAAATCGAACATAATAGAGATCAAAGGAAGACTGCCCACAAACCGAAAGCAACACCCCGCTGCCAGCCGAACAACGTAACCCTAAACTTTGTATAACTACAACTTCTTCTTAACTACAACAATTCCTGTAGTATTATGAGGCGCAATCTAAGAGGAAACAGCACCAAGGCCAGCAAGAAAACGCCGAAAAATCAACTATTCAACAAGTGTAGCCAGGTGGACGCCGGCCCAGCAACCACCCCTCTCACCACCAAAGGCGACACCACAACAATAACAACAAACATGGCTGCCACCAGCCCATCCTCCTCTCTCTTTCCCGGATTCAACCTACCAAATAGTCTCTCAGGTATGACAAACGATCCAGATACCCTAAAGTCATGCATCTCCAACTTAGTTATTGAAAATATGAATCTTCGAGAGACACTAACAAAACAAGACACCAGGATGACACAACTCGAGAACAAAATCCTCAGTCTTGAACAAAAGTTATCAACACCAGGAATGACAAACTGTGGCAAGACCATCCAAGCAGTCATAGATAGCCATACCCAACAAATAATATCTCTTAATACAAAGGTTGAAGAAGCAGTAAAAGAATGGAAGAACAACTTAGATAACCAGTTCAGCGACTACTTTGCTCTCCAAGAAGATAAAACTGAACAAGATAAACTATCGGACGCAGTAATAGTTAACAGTCCACTTTTTCCCAGTGATATGAACCAAACAAAAAGTAAAGAAATTACTCTGCAGATCATAAAGGACCAAACAAGTGTTATTGTACCAGAGTCTGAAATAAAAGAAGCCAGGTTACTAGGATCCCATGGTAGAAAAAGTGTTATGCTTAGATTCCACTCACATGACAGGAAAAAAGACTTAATTATTGCATCTATTAAAGTAAAGAAAGAGGTATACATAAACGAGTGTCTTACCAAAAAACGTCAGAACCTCCTGTATAGAGTCAGAAAACTTAAGCGGGAGAATAACGACACAATACACCAATGCTTCACACGGGATGGGAAAATTCTTGTTAGGAAAACAAATGTAGGTCAACTGTACACAATCACGAACGAGAATGATCTATCACGATTTCTCAGGGATACTAATCTTACAGAGAATAACTAAACAATGTCCAACTTAAAAGCCTACGTAGTGTAGTGTATGTTTTGCTCCATTATTGTTCAAATTTCATTGTGCAATCTCTTAGTATTTAAATAATCAACTACCTCATTATGTGATTTTACTAGTAAGCATAAGTCACCTTATGTAATTTTCTTATTTACAATTGTTTGCTTAAACATTAGCTGAATTGATACTTTCTCTGTCCATATTACTACCTCATATTTTTTTTTAATACTATCAATTGATATTACTTACTAAAATTAATAATTATTCATTTTTACTATAATTTAAATTTACTCTTAACATTTTTAACATTTAATAACCATTACTTGTCTAATTACCTTTACCTGTTTTATACCACATTTACTATCTTAGAGTAATCTTAATTACCTTGTACTGCCACATAACCTCTAGTATAACTACCAGTGCAATATTGAATGAAATAAACATTACTTTTTCACTTTTTTTGTAATCATTATTACTTACTAAAATTTTATTAAACACCATATTTACTACCAGTCAATTTTACTTTTGTACATTAAACATTATTTTATACTTCCCATAACATTTTGTTGCCAAATTTTCAAGTTTGCATATTCAACTCCAACCTTTATATTATCCTTTGTACCTGTCTACCATCTTACTATCATATTATAACCAAGACATTACCATTATTCATTGTTCTTACCTGTCCATTTAATTTTGTTTGCCACTACTTGTTTTTTTAGTCACTTTTTATTGTGTGTGCAATTAGTGTATATTCCAATTACTTTTTTGCAAGTACCAATACTATCTTTTGCTAGCTAGTACCAACTACCTCATTTTTTTTTTTTTTTTTTTGTGCAATAAACTGCTCAACTTATTTAATATTACAAATCAGATCTTACTCCTAAACCAATATTATTTCATAGTGACTATCTGTCCATTTAACTTGTTTACCATTACTCAATTGTAGTCCCTTATATATTTTTTGCCCTTTATTTTAGCTCTATATAACTACCTTAGATCATATATTCGCAATTGTTAATCAAGGTGCTATTCTCAGGTGCTAAAGTTAATAAGTTCACTATTTTGCCATTATACTCCAAATCTCATTTATTTGATTACCACTTTATTGTTCACCACAACTTATATTAGTCCCTTTTATATTATAATTTTATATTATAATTCTAACTTTAAAGAATTACCTTAAAAGTACTACCTACTATCATATTCCCAAGCTCCATTATTTGATCATCACTTTATTTGTTCACCACAAATTATTTTAGTCCCTTTTATATTGTCTCCTTTATTTTAGCTTTAAAAAACTACCTTAGCTCATTATTTTTTACATTTGTTAAATAATTCAGGTGCTATTTTTTTTAGCTTTAGAATATTTACTTTATTTTTTACTTAATTCTAACTATAGATTCACTACAAATCTTATGATTACAAGCATTGATCCTGATACCAACCTCTTATTTAATGACTTAAACGATTCAAACAGTTACTGTAATTACTACACAGCAGAACAATCAAAGGCACTTCTCAGAGCCAACAACAACATAACTATCTTTAACTACAATATCAGATCTTTAAGCAAGCATTATGATGACCTCCTAGCATTACTAAATTCCTTGCATGCCAATATGTCCATTATTACACTAACTGAAACCTGGCTAAAGCCTGATACTACAGATGTCTATGCCATTCCTGGTTACACAGCCATACACAACTGTAGGCCAGACCAACAAGGGGGTGGCACAGCCATATACTACTCAGACCAACTAGAATGTATCACTAATACTTGCACAAGGGATGAACATGGGGAATATATAATAGCTAAATTCAAATCCAAATACCTACAAAAACCTCTCACAGTGATAAACATCTACAGAGTTCCACAATCAAACATTAGCCAATTTAGTCAAAACCTAGGAAGTATGATAACTGATGCACGCATGAACAAAGATCACTTACTACTCTCAGGTGACTTCAATATAAATCTCCTGCAAGACCAGGACCCACACGTTACTGAATTCACAAACACAATGAGTAACTGCATGTTGCTACCAACAGTAACAAAACCTACAAGAGTTACAGAGACTAGTGTTTCCCTACTTGACCACATCTGGACCAACACCATATCCCTTTTAAAATCAGGCATAATTACAGATAATACCACAGACCACTACCCTGCTTTCCTCATAACAACTCTTGGTAAAATACCCCAAGACACTACTAAAGTCACCTTCAGACTTCACAATGAGGCAGCCATTAATAACTTCACAACAGCAGTAACAAACATTGACTGGCACACTGAGCTAGAAATCTATACAGATATTGACGAATGTTTTAATAATTTTCTAAAAAAGACCCAATACCTTTATAACAAGCACTGCCCTAAAAAACTAAGCAGATGACAGCTAAGAGACTGAACAGTCCCTGGCTAACACCCAGCATTCTCAAATCCATAAATACAAAACACAGATATGAAAAACAGTACAGAATGGGTCACATAACCAGAGACCAAACAAAACGTTACTCGTCAATCCTAACCAGCCTGATAAGAAGGGCAAAAAAATTGTATTATGAGAACAGATTATCCAACTTACGAGGTGATATAAAAAAGACCTGGAAGACCCTATCAGAAATTCTGGGAACAAAAAAAGATATCACGACATAGCGAAATAAAATTAGCAAAATCAGATGAACCCCAACTCCCACCAACAGAAACAGCAAACAGACTCAATGATTTCTTCTCCACTATAGGTCAAAACCTTGCCAATAATATCCCAAGCTCAGATACCCCACCAAATGACTACCTCACTGGCAACTACCCGAACACACTGTTCCTAGCTCCGACTAACCCATACGAAGTCTCCCTTATTATCAACGCACTGAAAAACAAGGCAGGAGATTTAAATACCTTACCACCCTTTATATACAAAAAAGTGTCACAAGTGCTATCACCAATCATTGCAACACTCTTTAACAAATCCATTGAATCCTCCACCTTCCCTACAGTTCTCAAAATAGCAAGGGTCACCCCGATCCATAAAGGAGGAGATCAAACAGAGTTGAATAACTATAGGCCAATATCCAATTTACACCCTCTCTTAAAAATCTTCGAAAAATTAATTCATAAACGAATCCACTCCTACCTCATCTCCCATAACATTCTCAACCCCTGCCAATTTGGATTCAGGCCTAATAAAAATACTAATGATGCTATTATACACATGCTAGAACATATATACACTGCAATAGAGAAAAAAGAAGTCCCACTGGGGATCTTCATTGACTTACGTAAAGCTTTTGATACAGTTGACCATGACTTGCTCCACGTAAAATTGTCACACTATGGTATTAGAGGGCACTCCCTCAACTACCTCAAGTCTTACCTCAGCAACAGAAGCCAATATGTATACGCAAATGGGGCAAGCTCTTCCGCACAACCAATTACAGTTGGTGTCCCACAGGGAAGTGTCCTTGGCCCTCTTCTCTTTCTCCTATACATAAATGACCTACCAAATGCTTCGCAATTACTCAAACCCACACTTTTTGCAGATGACACCACATACGTCTTCTCTCACCCGAGCCCAGTCAGGCTAGCAAATACTGTAAACACCGAATTACAGAAAATATCTACTTGGATGAGGACTAACAAACTTACACTAAACATTGACAAAACCTACTTCATTCAGTTTGGTAACAGAGCTACAGATGTACCTCTTAACATAACGATAAACGGATCACCTATCACAAAGCTAACAGAGGGAAAATTCTTAGGAATCCACCTCGATAATAGACTCAAATTTCATACACATATACAACAAATTTCTAAGAAAATTTCCAAGACTGTAGGCATACTATCGAAGATACGGTACTATGTTCCACAGTCAGCCCTCCTGGCCCTATATCACTCTCTTATTTACCCCTATCTCACCTATGGAATTTGTGCATGGGGCTCAACAACAACTAACCATCTCAGACCACTAATTACCCAACAAAAGGCTGCAGTTAGAATGATAACAAATTCTCACTACAGGCAGCACACTCCACCAATATTCAAAACACTCAACCTACTCACCATACAAAACATCCATACTTATTATTGCACTTATTACATACATAGAACACTTAACTCTGATATTAACCCTCCCCTCAAACATCTCCTTGCCAACCTCAACAGAACACATGACCATAATACAAGGCACAGATCACTCTTTGATGTTCCTCGTGTCCATCTCACGCTATGCAAAAACTCAATGCACATAAAACGCCCTAAAATCTGAAATTCATTACCTGTAAATAGAAAAGAAACACTACCTGTTTATAAATTCAAGTCTCTTCTCAAAGATCACTTACTCACCCAAAACCAAATAAATACTGAATAACTGAACCTTATAAATTGTATATCTTAAATGTTTCTCACAATTATATCACACAAATGTTAAACCTAACTTTGTTATTTTTTTAAATACACTACCTAACAGAATACTCCATTCTACTGAATGAACAGCAATGCATGCAACCATATGACCTGTCTTTGTAATACTCATTTGTATTTTATAGTTATCTGTTTACAATAATGTCTTATCACTGATTTCATCATTGCTTAGTTAATCTTAAGTTAATTTTAAGCCAGCCCGTAATGCTATGCATATAAGTGGCTTTGGCATGCTGCTCTTACCTGTATTTTTTGTACCTCTGTTTGTATGCTAAATTTCTAAATAAATAAATAAATAAATAAATAAATAAATAAAGAAAGAAAGGGAGGCGGTAATTTCATGCACTGGACAGGGAGGTATACCATCTTTTAGGAGTGAAGAAGAGCAGGATGTGAGTGTGGGGGAGGTGCATGAGGCATTACGTAGAATGAAAGGGGGTAAAGCAGCTGGAACTGACGGGATCATGACAGAAATGTTAAAAGCAGGGGATGATATAGTGTTGGAATGGTTGGTATTTTTGTTTAATAAATGTATGAAAGAGGGGAAGATACCTAGGGATTGGCGGAGAGCATGTATAATCCCTTTATATAAAGGGAAGGGGGGCAAAAGAGATTGTAAAAATTATAGAGGAGTACACTGAGTATACCAGAAAAAGTGTACGGTAGGGTTATTATTGAAAGAATTATAGGTAAGACAGAACGTAGAATTGTAGATGAGCAAGGAGATTTTAGAGTGGGTAGGGGATGTGTAGATCAAGTGTTTACATTGAAGCATGTGTGATGAATGGTTTGAAAAACCGACAAGTTGAAGATTGAGACACTTATGCAGCATATGGGAATCTTTATTCAGGAAACGTTTCGCCACACAGTGGCTTCATCAGTCCAATACAAAGAGGAAGGCGTAAGGAGAGGAGGAGAATGAGGTAATCAGTTCCTCAACCTGGAGTCGATGTGTTCAGTCCATCAATCTTGTAGAATGTACAGCATAGGGCCGTAGACGTGGCTTGTATACTGTAGTGAGGTGACGTGAAGCAGATGGAGGCGGGGTCATAGTGGTACCATCCACTAGTCGAAGTAGGTCTTCGTCCAAAGGTTGAACAAGTGTTGAAGAATTCTTTGTAACAAGATCCCATGATGCTGCAGTGTCTGACAGTTGTGATGAATGGTTTGAAAAACCGACAAGTTGAAGATTGAGACACTTATGCAGCATATGAGAATCTTTATTCAGGAAACGTTTCACCACACAGTGGCTTCATCAGTCCAATACAAAGAGGAAGGCGTAAGTAGAGGGACTGATTACCTCATACTCCTCCTCTACTTACGCCTTCCTCTTTGTATTGGACTGATGAAGCCACTGTGTGACGAAACGTTTCCTGAATAAAGATTCCCATATGCTGCATAAGTGTCTCAATCTTCAACTTGTCGGTTTTTCAAACCATTCATCACAACTGTCAGACACTGCAGCATCATGGGATCTTGTTACAAAGAATTCTTCAACACTTGTTCAACCTTTGGACGAAGACCTACTTCGACTAGTGGATGGTACCACTTTGACCCCGCCTCCGCCTGCTTCACCTCACCTCACTACAGTATATAAGCCACGTCTAAGGCCCTATGCTGTACATTCTACAAGATTGATGGACTGAACACATCGACTCCAGGCTGAGGGACTGATTACCTCATACTCCTCCTCTACTTACGCCTTCCTCTTTGTATTGGACTGATGAAGCCACTGTGTGACGAAACGTTTCCTGAATAAAGATTCCCATATGCTGCATAAGTGTCTCAATCTTCCACATTGAGCATATATGTGAACAATATTTAGATAAAGGTAGGGAAGTTTTTATTGCATTTATGGATTTAGAAAAGGCTTATGATAGAGTGGATAGGGAAGCAATGTGGTAGATGTTTCAAGTATATGGAATAGGTGGTAAGTTACTAAATGCTGTAAAGAGCCTTTATGAGGACAGTGAGGCTCAGGTTAGGGTGTGTAGAAGAGAGTGAGACTACTTCCCGGTAAAAGTAGGTCTTAGACAGGGATGTGTAATGTCACCATGGTTGTTTAATATATTTATAGATGGGGTTGTAAAAGAAGTAAATGCTAGGGTGTTCAGGAGAGGGGTGGGATTAAATTATGGGGAATTAAATGCAAAATGGGAAGTGACACAGTTACTTTTTACTGATGATACTGTGCTTATGGGAGATTCTAAAGAAAAATTACAAAGGTTAGTGGACGAATTTGGGAGTGTGTGTAAAGGTAGAAAGTTGAAAGTGAACATAGAAAAGAGTAAGGTGATGAGAGTATCAAATGATTTAGATAAAGAAAAATTGGATATCAAATTGGGGAGGAGGAGTATGGAGTATGCAGAAAATTCGGAGAGTGGAAATTAGGAGAAGGTGTGGAGTTAATAAAAGTATTAGTCAGAGGGGTGAAGAGGGTTTGTTGAGGTGGTTTGGACATTTAGAGAGAATGGATCAACGTAGAATGACATGGAGAGAGTATAAATGTGTTGGGGAAGGAAGGCGGGGTAGGGGTCGTCTCGAGAAGGTTGGAGGGAGAGGGTAAAGGAGGTGTTGTGGGCTAGGGGTTTGGACTTCCAGCAAGCGTTCGTGAGCGGGTTAGATAGGAGTGAATGGAGACAAATGGCATTTGGGACCTGACGAGCTCTTGGAGTGTGAGCAGGGTAATATTTAGTGAAGGGATTCAGGAAAACCGGTTATTTTATATAACACGACTTGAGTCCTGGAAATGGGAAGTACAATGCCTGCAATCTAAAGGAGGGGGTTGGGATATTGGCAGTTTGGGGGATATATTATGTATTTTTATATGTATATACTTCTAAACTGTTGTATTCTGGGCACCTCTACAAAAACAGTGATGTGTGAGCAAGGTGAAAGTGTTGAATGATGAAAGTATTTTCTTTTTTGGGGATTTTCTTTGTTTTTGGGTCACCCTGCCTCGGTGGGAGACGGCAGACTTGTTGAAAAAAAAAATTATGAGTACAATATTATTTAAGTTTTAGTAAACTTTATGGTAGAGTACCAAACAAAAGACTGTTTAAGTGGCAACTCATGGTACTGGAGGAAAAGTCTTGTCATTGATGGAGGCGTGGCTCACCAACAGGAAATAGAGCCTGCATATATGGGGTGAAATATGAATGGAGATCAGTTACAAGTGACGTACCAAAAATATCAGTTTCAGGCCCTTTGTTGTTCATAATATACTTTAATGACTTTGACGAGGGAATGACAAGTGATATGAGTAAATTCGTTGACGATACAAAAATAGGCAACATAATTATTTCAGAGGAAGATGCCACAGTACTTCAAGAGAATTTATCCCAACAAACGAACCCCTCCCTGGCGCCGCCCCTGAGCCAGATCATCTATCTCTCGCCATTGCTGCTGATTGACTCTGATATCTGCAACTAAATGTTAATGTGAACCAGGTTTTAAGACTTCTACAATACTCCTACAATACTCCTACAATACTTCTACAATACTCCTACAATACTCCTCTAATTAGATCTGATAAAGAGTGCAGCATGACCCATGGGTAAAGAAAATAATACGTCATGTTTACGAGAGGCAGGAAATATGTGTTAAAGAACACCTAGAGTTTTACCTCACTATACACCAGAAGTCTAGCTTCTATAACTTAACATCGTTAAAAGGCCCAGGAGCTTTAGATCAACAACCTTGAGAGGTCAGGAACTGAAATGATTAATAAAAAGGCACAAAATCGTAAGTGGAACAATATGCAAATAATCGGCACACAGGAGACAAACTTTTGACGATGTTTCTGTTCGACTTAGACCATTAAGTGCTGACACAGATACTAGTTAATGGTTCAGTTCGGACCGAAATGTAGACATAAGTTTCAGTCTTCAATACCAATGTTTGTTACCAAGTAACAACACCAGAACTGAAGGTTTGAAACCAGTCAGTAAAGGTATAGTTTATTTTTAACAACTGCGTCTGCCACCGAGGTAAGGTGACCCGAGGTAAGGTGACCCGAGGTAAGGTGACCCGAGGTAAGGTGACCCGAGGTAAGGTGACCCGAGGTAAGGTGACCCGAGGTAGGACCACCCGAGGTAGTGTGACCCGAGGTAGGGTGACCCGAGGAAGGGTGACCCGAGGTAAGGTGACGGGAGGTGAGGTGACCCGAGGTAGGGTGACCCGAGGTAGGGTGACCCGAGGTAAGGTGACGCGAGGTAAGGTGACCCGAGGTAGGGTGACCCGAGGAAGTGTGACCCGAGGTAAGGTGAACCGAGGTAGGGTGACCCGAGGTAAGGTGAAGCGAGGTAGTGTGACCCAAGGTAAGGTGACGCGACGTAAGGTGACCCAAGGTAAGGTGACCCGAAGTAAGGTGACTCGAGGTAGTGTGACCAGAGGTAAGGTGACGGGAGGTAAGGTGACTCGAGGTAGTGTGACCCGAGGTAAGGTGACGCGAGGTAAGGTGACCCGAGGTAGGGTGACCCGAGGTAAGGTGAAGCGAGGTAAGGTGACGGGAGGTAAGGTGACCCGAGGTAGTGTGACCCTAGGTAAGGTGACGCGACGTAAGGTGGCCCGAGGAAGGGTGACCCGAGGTGACCCGAGGTAAGGTGACCTGAGGTAGTGTGACCCGAGGTAAGGTGAAGCGAGGTAAAGCGACCCGAGGTAGGGTGAACCGAGGTAGTGTGACCCGAGGTAAGGTGACGCGACGTAAGGTGACTCGAGGAAGGGTGACCCGAGGTGACCCGAGGTAAGGTGACCCGAGGTAAGGTGACCCGAGGTAGTGTAACCCAAGGTAGGGTGACCCGAGGAAGGGTGCTCAGAGGTAAGGTGACCCGAGGTAGGGAGACCCGAGGTAAGGTGACTCGAGGTAGAGTGACCCGAGGTAGGGTTACCCGCGGTGGGGTGACCCGAGATAAGGTGACTCGGGGTACGGTGACCTGCGGTGGGGTGACCTGAGGTAGGGTGACCCGAGGTAAGGTGACCCGAGGTAGGGTGACCCGCGGTGGGGTGACCCGAGGAAGGGTGTCACGCGGTAAGGTGACCCAGTACGGTGACCCGCGGTGGGGTGACCCGAAAGCGAAAAAACACAATCCCGATCATTCTTTCAATCATTGCCTTTCAGAAGCGTCCTGACATCACATTTCAGATACCAACCAAACTGTAACATTCCCATTCCTCCTTCAGAGTGCAGGTACTGTACTTACCACCTCCACCACCCCTCCTTCAGAGTGCAGGTACTGTACTTACCACCTCCACCACCCCTCCTTCAGAGTGCAGGTACTGTACTTACCACATCCACCACCCCTCCTTCAGAGTGCAGGTACTGTACTTACCACCTCCACCACCCCTCCTTCAGAGTGCAGGTACTGTACTTACCACCTCCACCACCCCTTCTTCAGAGTGCAGGTACTGTACTTATCACCACCACCATCCCTGCTTCAGAGTGCAGGTACTGTACTTACCACCTCCACCACCCCTCCTTCAGAGTGCAGGTACTGTACTTAGCACCTCCAGCACCCCTCCCTCAGAGTGCAGGCACTGTACTTACCACCTCCACCACCCCTCCCTCAGAGTGCAGGTACTGTACTTAGCACCTCCACCACCCCTCCTTCAGAGTGCAGGTACTGTACTTACCACCTCCACCACCCCTCCTTCAGAGTACAGGTACTGTACTTAGCACCTTCACCACCCCTCCTTCAGAGTGCAGGTACTGAACTTACCACCTCCACCACCCCTGCTTCAGAGTGCAGGTACTGTACTTATCACCACCACCACCCCTGCTTCAGAGTGCAGGTACTGTACTTACCACCTCCACCACCCCTCCTTCAGAGTGCAGGTACTGTACTTACCACCTCCACCACCCCTCCTTCAGAGTGCAGGTACGGTACTTACCACCTCCACCACCCCTGCTTCAGAGTGCAGGTACTGTACTTACCACCTCCACCACCCCTCCTTCAGAGTGCATGTACTGTACTTACCACCTCCACCACCCCTCATTCAGAGTGCAGGTACTGTACTAACCACCTCCTCCACCCCTCCTTTAGAGTGCAGGTACTTTACTTACCACCTCCACCACCCCTCCTTCAGAGTGCATGTACTGTACTTACCACCTCCACCACCCCTCCTTCAGAGTGCAGGTACTGTACTAACCACCTCCTCCACCCCTCCTTTAGAGTGCAGATACTTTACTTACCACCTCCACCACCCCTCCTTCAGAGTGCAGGTACTGTACTAACCACCTCCACCACCCCTCCTTCTGAGTGCAGGCACTGTACCTACCAGCTCCACCACCCCTCCCTCAGAGTGCAGGTACTGTACTAACCACCTCCACCACCCCTCCTTCTGAGTGTAGGCACTGTACCTACCACCTCCACCACCCCTCCTTCAGAGTGCTGGTACTGTACCAACCACCTCCACCACCCCTCCTTCAGAGTGCAGGTACTGCACTGACCACCTCCACCACATCCTCCTTCAGATTGTAGGCACTGTACCTACCACCTCCATCACCACTCCTTCAGAGTGCAGGCACTGTACTGACCACCTCCACCACCTCTCCTTCAGAGTGCAGGTACTGTACTTACCACCTCCACCACCCCTCCTTCAGAGTGCAAGCACTGTTCCTACCACCTCCACCACCCCTCCTTCAGAGTGCAGGCACTGTACTGACCACCTCCACCACCCCTCCGTCAGAGTGCAGGTACTGTACTTACCACCTCCACCACCCCTCCTTCAGAGTGCAGGTACTGTACTTACCACCTCCACCACCCCTCCTTCGGAGTGCAGGTACTATACTTTCCACCTCCACCACCCCTCCTTCAGAGTGCAGGTACTGTACTTACCACCTCCACCACCCCTCCTTCGGAGTGCAGGTACTGTACTTTCCACCTCCACCACCCCTCCTTCAGAGTGCAGGTACTGTACTTACCACCTCCACCACCCCTCCTTCGGAGTGCAGGTACTGTACTTACCACCTCCACCACCCCTCCTTCAGAGTGCAGGTAGTGTACTTACCACCTCCACCACCCCTCCTTCAGAGTGCAGGTACTGTACTTACCACCTCCACCACCCCTCCTTCAGAGTGCAGCTACTGTACTTACCACCTCCACCACCCCTCCTTCGGAGTGCAGGTACTGTACTTACCACCTCCACCACCCCTCCTTCAGAGTGCAGGTACTGTACTTACCACCTCCACCACCCCTTCTTCAGAGTGCAGGTACTGTACTTTCCACCTCCACCACCCCTCTTTCAGAGTGCAGGTACTGTACCTACCTCCTCCAACACCCCTCCCTCAGAGTACAGGTACTGTCCTTACAACCTACACCACCCCTCCTTCAGAGTGCAGGTACAGTTCCTATCACCTGCACCACCCCTAATCCAGAGTGCAGGCACTGCACTTACCACCTCCACCACCCCTCATTCAGATTGCAGGTACTGTACCTACCACCTCCACCACCCCTCCTTCAGAGTGCAGGTACTGTACCTACCACCTCCACCACCCCTCCTTCAGAGTGCAGGTACTGTACTTACCACCTCCACCACCCCTCCTTCAGAGTGCAGGTACTGTACCTACCACCTCCAATACCCCTCCTTCAGAGTGCAGGCTCTGTGCCTACCACCTCCACCACCCCTCCTTCAGAGTGCTGGTACTGCACCTACCACCTCCACCACCCCTCCTTCAGAGTGCAGGTACTGTACCTACCACCTCCAATACCCCTTCTTCAGAGTGCAGGCTCTGTGCCTACCACCTCCACCACCCCTCCTTCAGAGTGCTGGTACTGTACCTACCACCTCCACCACCCCTCCTTCAGAGTGCAGGTACTGTACTTACCACCTCCACCACCCCTCCTTCAGAGTGCAGGTACTGTACCTACCACCTCCAATACCCCTCCATCAGACCGTAGGCACTGTACCTACCACCTCCATCAACCCTTCTTCAGAGTGCAGGCACTGTACTGACCACCTCCACCACCTCTACTTCAGAGTGCAGGTACTGTACTTACCACCTCCACCACCAATCCTTCAGAGTGCAGGCACTGTACCTACCACCTCCATCACCCCTCCTTCAGAGTGCTGGTACTGTACCTACCACCTCCACCACCCCTCCTTCAGAATGCAGGTACTGTACCTTCCACCTCCACCACCCCTCCTTCAGAGTGCAGGTACTGCACTGACCACCTCAACCACATCCTCCTTCAGATTGTAGGTACTGAACCTACCACCTCCATCACCACTCCTTCAGAGTGCAGGCACTGTACTGACCACCTGCACCACCTCTCCTTCAGAGTTCAGGTACTTTACTTACCACCTCCACCACCCCTCCCTCAGAGTACAGGTACTGTCCTTACCACCTACACCACCCCTCCTTCAGAGTGCAGCTACAGTTCCTATCACCTGCACTACCCCTAATCCAGAGTGCAGGCACTGTACCTACCACCTCCACCACCCCTCCTTCAGAGTGCAAGCACTGTACCTACCACCTCCACCACCCCTCCTTCAGAGTGCAGGCACTGTACTGACCACCACCACCCCTCCTTCAGAGTGCAGGTACTGTACTTACCACCTCCACCACCCCTTCTTCAGAGTGCAGGTACTGTACTTTCCACCTCCACCACCCCTCTTTCAGAGTGCAGGTACTGTACCTACCACCTCCACCACCCCTCCCTCAGAGTACAGGTACTGTCCTTACCACCTACACCACCCCTCCTTCAGAGTGCAGCTACAGTTCCTATCACCTGCACTACCCCTAATCCAGAGTGCAGGCACTGTACCTACCACCTCCACCACCCCTCCTTCAGAGTGCAAGCACTGTTCCTACCACCTCCACCACCCCTCCTTCAGAGTGCAGGTACTGTATTTACCACCTCCACCACCCCTCCTTCAGAGTGCAAGCACTGTTCCTACCTCCTCCACCACCCCTCCTTCAGAGTGCAGGTACTGCACTGACCACCTCCACCACATCCTCCTTCAGAGTGTAAGCACTGTACCTACCACCTCCATTACCCCTCCTTCAGAGTGCAGGCACTGTACTGACCACCTCCACCACCCCTCCTTCAGAGTGCAGGTACTGTACTTTCCACCTCCACCACCCCTCCCTCAGAGTGCAGGCACTGTACTTACCACCTCCACCACCCCTCCCTCAGAGTGCAGGTACTGTACTTAGCACCTCCACCACCCCTCCTTCAGAGTGCAGGTACTGTACCTACCACCTCCACCACCCCTCCCTCAGAGTACAGGTACTGTCCTTACCACCTACACCACCCCTCCTTCAGAGTGCAGGTACAGTTTCTATCACCTGCACTACCCCTAATCCAGAGTGCAGGCACTGTACCTACCACCTCCACCACCCCTCCTTCAGAGTGCAAGCACTGTTCCTACCACCTCCACCACCCCTCCTTCAGAGTGCAGGTACTGTATTTACCACCTCCACCACCCCTCATTCAGATTGCAGGTACTGTACCTACCACCTCCACCACCCCTCCTTCAGAGTGAAGGCACTGTACCTACCACCTCCACCACCCCTCCTTCAGAGTGCAGGTACTGTACTTACCACCTCCCCCAACCCTCCTTCAGAGTGCAGGTACTGTACCTACCACCTCCAATACCCCTCCTTCAAAGTGCATGCTCTGTGCCTACCACCTCCACCACCCCTCCTTCAGAGTGCAGGTACTGTACCTACCTCCTCCACCACCCCTCCTTCAGAGTGCATGTACTGCACTGACCACCTCCACCACATCCTCCTTCAGAGTGTAGGCACTGTACCTACCACCTCCATCACCCCTCCTTCAGAGTGCAGGCACTGTACTGACCACCTCCACCACCCCTCCTTCAGATGGTGGTGGAAATATGTGAGTACTCAAAAAACAGTCTTTCAGAGTTTGCTTTTGCCTTTCATATTCGTTGATTCCTGCCTTGATGGCAGTCTGTCTTGTGGCCAAGTGCCAGCCGCCTGCTAATTGTACATATTTTTGTAATATGCCACAAATAATCCTACTAAACCTGCTCCATTATTTTCATTACATTTGATGAGCTTTGTGAGGGAAAAGTTCAATAGATAGGAGTAGCGATATAGTAACAAAAGTTTCATTGCCAGCTACTAGTTAAGGTAGGGCAAGTCCAGCTCCCGCTATCCCCCCCTTCCCTTTTTTCCCCCTCCCCGAAAGTGATAGTTTGCTTGCTGGCTGCTTGTTAAGGTAAGGTAAGTCTAGCTTCCACTATTCCCGCCTTTTTTTCCCCCCACCCCAAAAGTGATAGTTTGACTGCCGGCTGCTTGTTAAGGTAGGGTCAGTCTAGCTCCCGCTATCCCTTCCCCTCCTTGTTCCCCCCCCCCGAGAGGTGACGTGTGGGGCTCCGGTCCAAACAGTAATCACTAGACTCACAGCTCCCAGCACTACTGTATGTACATGCCTGCCTTGTATTTTAGTGGATTTATTGGTTGAAAGCTTCACTTTTGACCAATAATAAACTTAGTCCTTTCAGTCTTGCTCTAAGTTGACTGTTGTAATAATCACCACATCTTTTAGGTATTGTACTTATCATGGAGAGTGATTTCTTAACCAGTGGGTAACCTGTCTATCTTTCCAGCTTGGATGACAGAGAGGGTCACCTGCCAATCAACGAGTAGAACTGAAGGAGACGGACTAACGTCCTGGAGACGTCCCCTGTTGTATTTACTTGACTGTGCATATGTATGAAGAATCAGGACGTAACCCCTCATCATTGCAGCGGTACAAAACCTGATTTCCTGTCATCGGGAGAGATTATTTACGGCCACAAGAACGAGCCAGTGGGTTGTCACCAACACCTGCGACCCCCCCCCCCCCCACATCATCAGCAACGGCTACAATTTAAACCACACGCAGTGTCACCAACACCAGACACCCAAGTTCTATTTATATTAGTGTTGAATTCAGATATCATTTATATTTTTCATTTTTCATTTTCTTTAATGTAGGATTAATATTTCATATTTAAGTGTTTTATATTTTATATTTCTTAAATAATAAGTGTTTATGTTTGTCAGTTTTTGTTCTTTTTCTATGCATTAATTTTCCTGAGGAGGAGACAGCCTTAGTAATACTGACTGAAGTTGTTACAGGGCTGAGTAAGCCTTCACAAGTGACGACCTTGCCAGGATCAACTCTACTAAATAAAGATTCAATTTCATCTAGAATCTACCATTGGAACTTCAACGCCGCATACCACAGAGAGTTACCACCAGCCATGAGTAATCATTCTCTATGGTAGGACTACAGTACAGGTATTTCAAAGATATGGTGATTGTTATAGTCTCAATTTATTGTAAGTCAAGTCAGGCAGGATATAATATTTAATTCTGCCACCTTTTTGTGTGAGCTTGAAACACTTTGGAGGATTAGACTCTAGGGACCCGAGATTTTCCAGTGACAATTTTTTTCATTGAGCTCTTTATTATATCAAGGGAACTGTCGTAGGACACTCTTGATTTGTTGGTGAGAAGACTGGATGGTCAAGGGACCCCATTCTACTTACTGTTTGCTCGGAGCCGGCATAAAACCCTTCGTTTTTATTAATACATATTGTTTAATTGAAACAGGGATCGAGCCCTCTGGTTTATTTAGTTTGAGCAGAGCAGGAATTGAACCCTCCGTTTTCTTTAATACCCATTTCATTTTCCCCTGATAGTTTAAGTTATTCTTGCAAATATGGAGGAATACCAGTTTTGGATGAATGCTGGAAGTAAGTTAGGAATGAAAGGAAAAAATTTAGAATCTTTCATTAGTGCTAAAATCCAGGAAAGGAGAGAGAGAGAATCGAAAAAGAAGAGGAAAAGGAGAGATTGAGAATCGAAAGAGAAGAGGAAAAGGAGAGATTGAGAATCGAAAGAGAAGACAAAAAAGAGCGAGATAGACTTGATCGTGAGGAAAGAGCTAAAGTATGTGAGGAACAAGTTAAATTAAGGGAACTTGAGGAAAGAGCAAAGGATAGAGAATATGAGTTAAGGGAGAGAGAAAAGGATCGCGAGCTCGAACAAGCTCGCCTTGAATTAGAGAATAAAAAGTTAACTTTCTCAAAACAGCAATTAGATGAAGGAGTAATGGAATAACGTGCAGCTAGTGCACATATTCCAACACATAATTTACCTCCCTTCACAGAGGGGGAAGACATAACTTCATACATTATCAGGTTTGAAAATACCGCTACCCTCTGTGAATGGCCTGCTGACACCTGGGCTACCAGGTTAGGAATGTTATTTTCTGGTACAGCTTTGAATATCTGCGCAACTTTGTCACAGGATATCATATGTAATTATAACCTACTGAAGAAGGCAATCCTTAAAGCATAACAAAAAACCACAAATTCTTACAGGAAAGATTTCAGGTATGCCACCTTATAGCCTGGCCAGAACTTTCAGCAGTTACAGGTAACACTCTTTCGTTTGTTCGACTTTTGGATAGAGAGTTCAGGAACTGATCGCAGTTATGAATCTCTTAGAGACTTCATGGTTGCTGACCAGTTCCTGACAGCTCTTCCCCACCAGATACGAACATTCATCAGAAAACGTAACCTGATTAAAGCTGAGGAAGTTGCTGAGGGTGCTGACCTGTATGCTGAGGCTCACAATTCCTATAAAGACCTAAAGGGATCGACATCAGACCTTAAGAAATCAAAGCCTCTAGTGGAAAGTAAAGTGACTTCTTTTATTCCTGTTTATCATTTGTGTGGTGTTAAGGGACATAAACGTCCAGATTGTCCTTCTAAGAAGGTCCAAAAAGTTGGAAGATGTTTTAAAGACTGTAATGACCAAGCACCCTTCTGTTCAGGAACAGTTAATGGACTTATTGTATCTACAATTTTACGAAACACTGGATGCACATGTATAGTCATTTCTGATAAGCTGTTCCCTAACCTTAAAGAAACTCATTCCTCTGCTATACTTTCAGACTACTTGGGCCGTACGGACACTTTTCCTACCATCCGTTGTTACATTAGGTCTAAATGGTTCACAGGTTGGTCTGAAGCCATACTTGCTCCCATCACTTCTTGCTCCGTACTAATAGGTAATGTAAAAGGTGCCATTCTTCCTTCTGAGGATGACCTTTCATCACCAAAGGTGGACATAAGCTTTTCAGATCCTCTTCCTGTAGAGTCACAGAAGCCCCTCGAAAGTTCAGATGAGACAATGTCTCGCGAGATTCATGTGGGATTAAAAACCAGTGATGCTACTCTCGAAAGCGAGGTAGTAGGATCACCGGTTCACTTGTTAGATGAAAGTGAAGATATCACCTCCGATACCATAAATGTCTTGACAAGGGCTCAGACCAAAGCCCAGGCTTCTCCTACTATCCATCCTTTGGTTTTCCCTGACTTTAAGCCTTTAGATATATCGAAGGACTCCTTTGTCAAGTTACAACGTAATTGCCCTTCTCTTCCGAATTGCCATAATGCCGCTAAACAAAATCAAGTTATCCAAAGGAACAACTTTTCAGAGAAATTTGAATATATAAAAGGTATCTTGTACAAGTCAGTATTCAAATTAAATTCAGATGAGATAGACTATTCCATCTTAGTTGATCCAAGTCAGTGCAGAGAGACTGTTCTTAAAATGGCTCATGACCTGCCAGTGGCCGGACATTTCTCTCATCGTAAAACCTTAAATAAAATTAGGGAAACCTATTTTTGGCCAAAAATGTCCTCAGATGTCACTACTTATTGTAGATCGTGTAAAGTTTGCCAACTGTCATCCTCCCGAGGTACCAGGCGAGTACCTATGGTCAAAATGCCTATCTTTACTGTACCGTTTGAAAGAGTAGCTATTGATATCGTTGGTCCTTTATCTCCACTTTCATCTGGGGGACATAGATATATATTAACATTAGTTGATTATGCTTTGAGTTTCCCTGAAGCCGTTCCCTTAAAGACCATAACTACTACAGAGGTGGCTGAAGCCCTTTTGTCCATCTTCTCCAGAGTGGGCATCCCTAGAGAAATTTTGTCTGACCGTGGGACACAATTCACATCTGACTTAATGGAACATCTATACCAACTTCTGGGAATGAAGCCTCTCTTCACCACACCCTATCATCCCAGCTGTAATGGGAGGAATGAACGCTAGCATTCGATTCTCAAGTCCATTTTAAGGAAACTTTGCTCCCTTAAACCTATGGAGTGCCATCGTTACCTACCCTGTGCTTTGTTTGCCATGAGGGAAGTTCTCAGTGACTCTTTGGGGTTTTCACCTTCTGAACTTCTCTATGGTAGACAGGCCAGAGGCCCATTGTCCATCCTTCATGACTTATGGACTAATGAGGAGGTAAATGCTGAGGTTCAGTCTTCTTACCAGTTTCTCCTTGACCTTAAATCCAAACTTGAGGAGACCTCTGACATAGTTTCGAAAAACTTAAGCTTGTCAATGGACCAGTACAAAACCTATTTTGATTCCAAAAGTCAGAGGAGAAGTTTTAAAGTAGGAGATGAAGTTCTGGTACTTTTGCCTATCAAGTCAAATAAATTATTAGTAGCATGGAAAGGTCCATATAAAGTATTAAAAATTTGTGGGAAAGTTGACTACCACATAGAAGTCAAGGGGAAACCTAAGCTTTATCATATCAACATCCTTAAGAAATATTACAGAAGAAATTCGGTTAACTGCCTTAATAACTTTGACTTAGTTTTTCCACACGAACTTGATAAGACAACTGAAGAATGTAAGGTGTGCGTAACTGACACCTCTAACTTAGACTATGATGAAGAACTGCATGACTTGGTGACTCTTGACCACTCGGACGCAACCAACATTAATATTAATGAATCTTTGGATGACCATAAGAGACATGAACTACTTCAATGTGTGAGTAACTTTTCAGACGTCTTTACTGATATTCCAGGTGTTACCTCCACGGTAGTCCATAAGATTGACTTAGTGACGGACAATCCTATCAAACGAAAATTATACCCAGTTCCAGTTCACCTTAGGGATGCATTTGACCGAGAGGTAGACAAATTATTAAAACTAAAGATCATTGAACCTTCAGTATCTTCATATTGTTCACCAGTAGTCATGGTTAAGAAGGAGGATAATTCATATAGACTTGCTATTGACTTCAGAGGCCTTAATGCTATAACTCGGTGGGATGCTGAGCCTATGCCCTTAATAGATAGCGATCTACACAAATTTTATGACTCTTCCTTCTTTTCAGAGATTGATATTGCGCTGGCATATCATCAAGTAATCTTAGATCCTTCTTCTAACTGCCTGTGCTACCTACGTGAGACTGATGAGAAAGGTCTTTGGTAATATGCCAAATGTTTCAGTTTATTTTGATAACATTTACGTAATGACATCCACGTGGGGCGAACATATCCAAACATTAACATCAGTTTTGCGTAGGTTACGCTCACATGGCCTCACTGCCAAGGCGAAGAAATGCTTCCTTGGGTATAACAAGATTAGATATCTTGGACTGATACTTTCTAATAACTCTCTGCAGCCTCTCCCCAGTAAGATCAAAGCTTTATTAGAATTTAATTTCCTCACAACCAAGAAGCTCATGCGTACCTTTCTTGGTTCTGTAAATTTTTATGCACGGTTTATCCCAAACCTTACTGATCTTACAGGCATCTTATCCAACTTCCTTAAAAAGTCTGTGAAGGAACCTCTTGAACTTTCCGACGTAGCTCGGGAAAAGTTTAATGAGATTAAAAGTATCTCTTCGAAAGACCCTATACTTAAGATTCCAGATATTAATAAAACATTTTGTTTAAGAACTGATGCCTCCAATACTGGCTTAGGTGCGGTGCTACTACAATACCATGATGGTACTCCCTTCCCTGTATACTTCCTAAGCCGGAAACTCCTTCCTGCAGAAGCGAGATACTCCACCATAGAAAAAGAATGTTTGGCCTTTTTGTGGGGTATCTCCAAACTTAAATTTTATTTGCTGGGAAAAGAATTCATTTTAGAAATGGACCACAAACCTTTGATATACCTAGAAACTTTTAATGGAACCAACAGTCGCCTCTTGAGGTGGACATTGGCGCTTCAGGCTTTTAAGTTCCATATTGTGTATATCAATGGTTCATCCAATTATTTCTCTGACTGGTTAAGTCGTGACAGTCAGCAGAAGATTTGTTGCCTTACGCGACTTCCACATGCATGAACTTTATCCTCGCCTTTTCTTCTTATACTCCTTGACTGTAAGTCTTGGTATGGGGGAGTGTGAGGGAAAAGTTCAATAGATTGGAGTAGCGATATAGCAACAATAGTTTCATTGCTGGCTACTTGTTAAGATAAGATAAGTCTAGCTCCCGCTATTCCCACCTTTTTTTCCCCCCACCCCGAAAGTGATAGTTTGACTGCCGGCTGCTTGTTAAGGTAGGGTCAGTCTACCTCCCGCTATCCCTTCCCCTCCTTCTTCCCCCACCCCGAAAGGTGATGTGTGGGGCTTCGGTCCAAACAGTACTCACTAGACTCACAGCTCCCAGCACTACTGTAAGTACATGCCTGCCTTGTATTCTAGTGGATTTATTGGTTGAAAGCTTCACTTTTGACCAATAATAAACTTAGTCCTTTCAGTCTTGCTCTAAGTTGACTGTTGTAATGATCACCACGTCTTTTAGGTATTGTACTTATCATGGAGAGTGATTTCTTAACCAGTGGGTAGCCTGTCTATCTTTCCAGCTTGGATGGCAGAGAGGGTCACCTGCCAATCAACGAGTAGAATTGAAGGAGACGGACTAACGTCCTGGAGACGTCCCCTGTTGTTTTTACTTGCCTGTGCATATGTATGAAGAATCAGGACGTAACCCCTCATCATTGCAGCGGTACAAAACCTGATTTCCTTTCATCGGGAGAGATTATTTACGGCCACAAGAACGAGCCTGTGGGTTGTCACCAACACCTGCGACTCCCCCCCCCCCACCACATCATCAGCAACGGCTACGATTTCAACCACACGCAGTGTCACCAACACCAGACACCCAAGTTCTATTTATATTAGCGTTGAATTCAGTTATCATTTATATTTTTCATTTTCTTTAATGTAGGATTAATATTTCATATTTAAGTGTTTTATATTTTATATTTCTTAAATAATAAAGTGTTTATGTTTGTCAGTTTTTGTTCTTTTTCTATACATTAATTTTCCTGAGGAGGAGCCAGCCTTAGTAATACTGACTGAAGTTGTTACAGGGCTGAGTAAGCCTTCACAAGCTTTTAACAATTTTCTCTGTTAGTTCAGGGAACGGGTGGGGCTTGAACCCATGGCAAGTGACTACTAACATTTGAGTTTTCTTATCATTTCATTCTGACACTACTAATTACCTTTTAAGCTAATTGAAAATTTTCAGTCTGTGAAATCGGTTTTTAACCTTATTTAGCAGCCACACAAAATCCTGTCAAGAATTCACATGGCAGCCCATTTGTTCTTAACCTTAATTTGCAACTTTAGTGAAAAATGATTTTGGTCTTAAAAAATAGTGTGACAAAAACAATAGATAAATGACGATATTAATATCAGTAAGAAATATAACATATGTTCAGTAGGTGGATTGGGGAATCTTTATTGAGAATCTTGGCACTGCATAATTTTATTGAGCTTCTGAGGTCGGGGAGACATAGTTGAGAAACTGCATCTTATGTCATGCTCTGGTTGTAGATGCTTTCTGTTCTTTCTCTTTGTGACAGTGAGGACTGAAAATCCTGCCTCACATAGGAAGGTTGTAACATAGGGAAGAAGTACTGTCAGGGATTCTCCTCCAAAAATCTTATTTTCTTTGCAGACTTTGATCCAGAATGAATTCAGTGATTTTTTTCTTTTTAAATCGTAATGATGTGTTTCATAACTCTGGATCTCGACTGAGCTGCTTTGTCGGTAGCTGATGCTGGAAATATTTTAAGTTAGATCCTCAGGGTCCGTGTTGAGGGGAGTCTTACCCAGGGGAATTTTATCAAATTCTCAGGTATGAAGTAATCTAAGTCTGTGATCAGCTTGATTGAGTGGTAATGTTTCTTCCTCTAGAAGTGCATAAAAGATGGAAATAATGAAGTTTTATGGCCTCAGTTTTACTCTTCCACAACTTCACAATTTCCCTTTGAATGTTGTTAGTTTTCTGACAACTCGACCAACGTTTGATCGCGATCTTGCAATGAAACGGTCAAGGCGATAATGTCAGCAAAAATATCAGTAAGATTAGCCACTTGCATCAACTATTTTGAATCTGAAAACTTTGAGGTCAACGGATGATTCTTTCCAACTAAAAAAATATTTCAGTCTCGTTCCGCTTTTCAGGCAATAGTTTGAACACCGTTCCTGGCGAGAGCCAATTAACCTCATAGTAATATAACAGACGCACACGTTCCCAACCAAATTCAGAAAACTTCTGAGTGAATATCCCGAATTTAAGAGCCCTAGCTTAAATGAAATTAGTAACATGGATGATCTCCTGCATCACATTCCGTAACTTACCCGGCAACTTCTGAGAAACGTAATTTTCGCGATGGAGCCAGTGATCAATCAGCTCACGCAATGACATCCTGACGTGTTCTTAACACTGCTGGCGCAAAGTCACAACAGACACAAAAACATTGATTCCACTGACGCTCTTCCTCCTTGAAGAATGAGTCCGCAATCTTGATAATATCTTCTACAGTCGTAGGGAAGTGTAATGGCCGACAAAACAGAAATTCCTCTTCCATATCTTGTGTACCTTGATGCCATACGTATGCCATGAGTTGGGTACCATCACTGACACATGTAGACTCGTCCAACAGCAGAGTGAACTGTCCGTACATTTTTTTTTTCGCCTGCAATCATTTGGTTATGAATTCGTTGATTAATTATGTCTTTACACAGAGGTATCGGTTCAATTTTCTTCGCAGCCTTCACTTCCACAACTGTCCGCACAATTCATCACCAACGGTGTGTGGTTCCATTACTTTTGCAATCCTCCAAGCTACGAGGCAAGAAGCAAGTGTTGCTTGCCACGGGAAGTAAACAACCGTGTTGGTAGGAATATCCAGTCTCAGCCGCTTCAGTGTTCGTGCATTCCTTTCAAATAAACTGCTCTCTTTGTTAACAAGTACTCTTTGATTTCCTTCTAAGTGCCTTCTAATCATGTTCTGCTTGAATGACTCATTAATCACGACTTCCCCACAAATAACACATTGTGGTCGAAGTATGCCACGTTGAGTGGTGTGTTTACTCACCCAGTTGTACCCACCCAGTTGTGGTTGCAGGGGTCGATTCACAGCTCCTGACCCCGCCTCTTCACTGGCCGGTCCATGAGCTTTATCATACCTGTTCTTAAAGCTGTAGACAGCCTTTTCTGTCTGCTAGTTTCATATTCCGCGGTACTCTGGAGCTCCCATCTCTAGGCCTGCCCAGGTCAGTGGGACGCTGGGCCCACTCTCTCACTTCAAGGCCTACCCTCTCTCGGGGCACAACTGCTCCCCTCTGCGGACTGGCAATCGGTCATTCTCTCACTTTGCCCGTTGTGTACTCACTCCATTCCAATTAAAGTCAAACTAGTCCACGGCCGTATCTTTGCTACCTACGCTACCCCCTTCGGCACTAAACCGCTGTTCAACAGAACGAACAGTAATCACAAAGCTATGTATGGATCCTGCCTCCTCTACATCGCTTCCTAAACTGTTCCACTTTCTGACAACTCTGTGACTGAAGAAACACTTCCTAACATCCCCGTGATTCATCTGAGTCTTCAACTTCCAACTGTGACCCCTTGTTGCTGTGTCCCATCACTGAAACATCCTGTCTCTGTCCACCTTCTCAATTCCTCTCAGTATTTTATATGTCGTTATCATGTCCCCCCTATCTCTCCTGTCCTCCAGTGTCGTCAGGACAATTTCCCTTAACCTCTTCTCGTAGAACATACCGCTTAGCTCTTGTTTAACGTGTTACATACAGTAGAATATACCTACCTTTGATGAATTTCGAGACTATTTCTACTCTCGGAGCCCGGCCATGGGTCAGGCTCCGTGAGAATAACCCCACTATCTCTGCCTCACATGTTCAGTAGGTGTCTTGCTACGTAAATACGTGCCTTGCTTGGCTTGAATTTTCAGTGCAGTTGGATGGACTAGTCTCTTTATGGCTCTATAGACTTGATTTTTTTAAATGCTGTAGTAAAATTATGCTCAAAGATTTGTGTTATTTTTTATTCTTTACTAAAGAATTTTATGGTATTTATTTTTGATCGACTTTTGGTTTTTATATATTTTTCGATTTTTTTACTCTTCTATTGTCTAAAACTAAAAAATCGAAACAATTTTAATTAATTTAGAATATATTTACCAATTTCAATGGTAAGTGTTTTGCCCATGTTGTAGCTATGGTATATTTTCTTAATAAAAAAGAACATATTAGTTTATAATTATTAATAATTTAACAAAGAATAGAAACGCAAAACGATAACTAAGCAACATTTCGAACTTACACTCTTATGTTTATTTTTTTTTATTTTCGTTAGGACAGTGGTCTCTTATTAACTATATTTTCGTTGGAATTTGCACGAGAGACAATCAAGGTGATATGTACAACTTGTGTTAATTTTTTTTCAAGACTGTCGCTTATATTTCAAAATTGATTATCTGATGAACTTCAGATTTATAATTTTACATAGACTATTTCCAATATTGGTTTCCATGTGATAACTTTGGGAGCCTCTTCTGGTTGGTTTAAAAATTCCATCTCGCGAGTATTCTTGACCGACAATAACAATCCTGAACAATAAGGTACAATACTGTGACTGGAACAATACACAAATAAGTCGGACATAGGAGAGAGAAACTTACGACGTTTCGGTCCGATTTGGACCATTGACTAGTCACACTAACACACGAAGGTGAGGGAGCCAGAATATAAGGAGAGGACACGGAAGGGATTGAGAGAGGAAGAACTAGGAGGTGGAGAAGATTGGTATTGTCAATGAAATCTGTAGGAGTTATTTTGCCTCTCTTAATCTCGAAATTGTATCGTAATATTTTACAGTAAACAAAGGGAATGTGCTACGTCAGTGGGGCCCCTTGATGCTGGTCAGGCGCTTATGATCCAAGACATTGGATGAATCTTCCACTTCCTTAGATCGTATCCGAATGCCTCTCATTCCACTGGCGGTAGGTGACCCCTGGGTATTTAGCAGTTTCCCCTTGAGTAAAGTTGAGCAGTTCCGTAAGGTACCAATCTATATTGGCCGAATTACCTTTTGAAATGGATCAAACATTCTGTTGGTCTCTGTGAATGTATATTGTCTTGGGTTTAAAACTTTCGTTGTTAATGTGTTTTCCTGAAAGTAATGCATTAATTATGTTAACTAAATGTGTTTATATGAAAAAATGCTGGATAATATCTCTCTGAGAGACAATAAGTCACTTATTTTGATTTTATTGGGTTTTCTAGGTTAATGTACATAATGTATTTCAGCTCACACACTGATTTCCCGTGGTTCGATCCCCAGTAAAGGTGGAAACCTTGGGCGTGTTTCCTTAAGACACCTAGTGTCCCTGGTCACCTAGTAGCAAGTATGTCCCTGGATGTTAGCCGATTGATGTGGGTCTCATCATGGGGACAAGATTACCGTAATTTACCCTGATATTCTGAATAACCAGGGGCTTTCTATATAGTATGTCATTGATGTCAGCTATGGTCTGTATAAGTTGTATCATGTACTTGTAGACAAAGAGAGATGTATTATTATTATTATTATTATTATTATTATTATTATTATTATTATTATTATTATTAAGGTTGAAATAAGTCAGCATGTAGGTAAGTAAATAAACTTTAAAGCCTCTGATGGTTCAAATTCACATTTATTATTATTAAGAAACTTAGAGTTTCAAAATCCAGGCTTTTAAGAGATAATTTGTGATTGTCTTAAACGAGAAGATTAAACTTTTCTGTTCTGATCACTTGATTGTGGTAAATACTGAGTAAATTCAGACTTAATGTTCTAACGTATTTTACAATATCAGTTTCTCTTTAATATCATTTGCTTTCAATATTTAGGTTTCTCTGTTTTGGGCTTGTGAAGGCTTACTCAGCCCTGTAGCAACTTCAGACAGTATGTAAAGTAAAAGGACACAAGTGCAACTAATGTGACATTTATTGTGGCAACGTTTCGCTCTCCAGGAGCTTTATCAAGCCATTATCAAGCGAAACGTTGCCACAATAAATGTCACATTAGTTGCACTTGTGTCCTTTTACTTTACATATTGTCGGTAATTCTACCAACATTATTACAACTTCAGACAGTATTACCCAGGCTGGCTCCTCCTCAGGAAAATTAATGAATAGACAAAGAAATAATAACAGACAAACATAAACACTTTATTATATAGAAAATATAAAATATAAAACACTTAAATATGAAATATTAATCCTACATTAAAGAAATGAAAAATGAAAAATATAAATGATAATTGAATTCAACGCTAATATAAAACTTGGGTGTCTGGTGTTGGTGACACTGCTTGTTGAAATCGTAGCCGTTGCCGATGATGGGGGGGGGTGTCGCAGGTGTTGGTTACGACCCACTGGTTAGTTCTTCACAGTATAGTCTTGAGTATTATATCCCGATGACAGGAAAGCAGGTTCTTTACCGCTGCAATGATGAGGGGTTACGTCCTGCAATTTCATACAGGTGCACAGGTAATTAAATCCAAAAAGGGGAAGTCTCAGGACGTTAGTCCATCTCCATCAGTTTTGCTCGTTGATTGGCAGGTGACCCTCTCTGTCATCCAAGCTGGATGACAGACACACACACACACACACACACACACACACACAAACTCATACACACAAACGCACACACACACACACACACTCATACACACACACACACTCATACACACACACACTCATATACACTCATACACATACACACGCACACACAAACACACACACAAATACAAACACACACACACACACACACACACACACACACACAGAGGAGCTTGGACTCGACCACTGCAATCTCAACTAGGTGAGTGCACACACATACACACACACACACACACACACACACACACACACACACACACACACACACACACACACACACACACATGCACACATGTGGTAATGCTTTATTTACAGCTAGCAAAGTCAGGGCTACTGGTGAGCAATATGCAGATACTGAAGGTTCAATGATCTTTAGTTTTAATAATTTGTCTACCTCTCGGTCAAATACATCCCTAAGGTGAACTGGAACTGGGTATAATTTCCGTTTGATAGGATTGTCCGTCACTAAGTCAATCTTATGGACTACCGTGGAGGTAAGACCTGGAATATCAGTAAAGACGTCTGAATAGTTACTCACACATTGAAGTATTCATGTCCCTTACGGTCATCCAAAGATTCATTAATATTAATGTTGGTTGCGCCCAAGTAGTCAAGAATCACCAAGTCATGTAGTTCTTCATCATAGTCTAAGTTAGAAGTGTCAGTTACGCACACCTTACATTCTTCAGTTGTTTTATCAAGTTCGTGTGGAAAAACTAAGTCAAAGTTATTAAGGCAGTTAACCGAATTTCTTGGGTAATATTTCTTAAGGATGTTGGTATGATAAAGCTTAGGTTTCCCCTTGACTTCTATGAGGTAGTCAACTTTCCCACAAATTTTTAATACTTTATATGGACCTTTCCATGCTACTAATAATTTATATGACTTGATCGGCAAAAGTTCAAGAACTTCATCTCCTACTTTAAAACTTCTCCTCTGACTTTTGGAATCAAAATAGGTTTTGTACTGGTCCATTGACAAGCTTAGATTTTTCGAAACTATGTCAGAGGTCTCCTCAAGTTTGGATCTAAGTTCAAGGAGAAACTGGTAAGAAGACTGAACCTCAGCATTCACCTCCTCATTAGTCCATAAGTCATGAAGGATGGACAATGGGCCTCTGGCCTGTCTACCATAGAGAAGTTCAAAAGGTGAAAACCCCAAAGAGTCACTGGGAACTTCCCTCATGGCAAACAAAGCAAAGGGTAGGTAACTATGCCACTCCTTAGGTTTAAGGGAGCAAAGTTTCCTTAAAATGGACTTGAGAATCGAATGCTGGCGCTCAATCCTCCCATTACAGCTGGGATGATAGGGTGTGGTGAAGAGAGGCTTCACTCCCAGAAGTTGGTATAGATGTTGCATTATGTCAGATGTGAATTGTGCCCCACGGTCAGACAAAATTTCTCTAGGGATGCCCACTCTGGAGAAGATGGACAAAAGGGCTTCAGCCACCTCTGTAGTAGTTATGGTCTTTAAGGGTATGGCTTCAGGGAAACTCGAAGCATAATCAACTAATGTTAATATATATCTATGTCCCCCAGATGAAAGTGGAGATAAAGGACCAACGATGTCAATAGCTTCTCTTTCAAAAGGTACCGTAAAGACTGGCATTTTGACCATAGGTACTCGCCTGGTACCTCGGGATGATGACAGTTGGCAAACTTTACACGATCTACAATAGGTAGTGACATCTGAGGACATTTTTGGCCAAAAATAGATTTCCCTAATTTTATTTAAGGTTTTACGGTGCGAGAAATGTCCGGCCTCTGGCAGGTCATGAGCCATTTTAAGAACAGTCTCTCTGCATTGACTTGGAATAACTAAGAGGGAATAGTCTATCTCATCTGAATTTAATTTGAATACTGACTTGTACAAGATACCTTTTATATATTCAAATTTATATGAAAAGTTTTTCCTTTGGACAACTTGATTTTGTTTAGCGGCATTATGGCAATTCTGATGAGAAGGGCAATTACGTTGAAAATTGACAAAGGAGTCTTTCGATATATCTAAAGGCTTAAAGTCAGGGAAAACCAAAGGATGGATAGTAGGAGAAGCCTGGGCTTTGGTCTGAGCCCTAGTGAAGACATTTATGGTATCGGAGGCGGTATCTTCACTTTCATCTAACAAGTGAACCGGTGATCCTACTACCTCGCTTTCGAGAGTAGCATCACTGGTTTTTAATCCTACATGAATCTCACGAGACATTGTCTCATCTGAACTTTCGAAAGGCTTCTCTGACTCTACTGGAAGAGGATCTGAAAAGCTTATGCCCCTTATGGGGCATAAGCTTTTCAGATCCCTTAACACCACACAAATGACAAACAGGAATAAAAGAAGTCACTTTACTTTCCACTAGAGGCTTTGATTTCTTAAGGTCTGATGAACCCTTGCCGTTAGGGTTCGATCCCTTTAGGTCTTTATAGGAATTGTGAGCCTCAGCATACAGGTCAGCAGCCTCAGCAACTTCCTCAGCTTTAATCAGGTTACGTTCTCTGATGAATGTTCGTATCTGGTGAGGAAGAGCTGTCAGGAACTGGTCAGCAACCATGAAGTCTCTAATAGATTCATAACTGCGATCAATTCCTGAACTCTCTATCCAAAAGTCGAACAAACGAAAGAGTGTTTACCTGTAACTGCTGAAAGTTCTGGCCAGGCTGTAAGGTGGCATACCTGAAATTTTTTCTGTAAGAATTAGTGGTTTTTTGATATGCTTTAAGGATTGCCTTCTTCAGTAGGTTATAATTACATATGATATCCTGTGACAAAGTTGCATAGATATTCAAAGCTGTACCAGAAAATAACATTCCTAACCTAGTAGCCCAGGTGTCAGCAGGCCATTCACAGAGGGTAGCGGTATTTTCAAACCTGATAATGTATGAAGTTAAGCCTTCCCCCTCTGTGAAGGGAGGCAAATTAGGTGTTGGAATATGTGCACTAGCTGCACGTTGTTCCATTACTCATTCATCTAATTGCTGTTGTGAGAAAGTTAACTTTTTATTCTCTTATTCAAGGCGAGCTTGTTCGAGCTCGCGATCCTTTTCTCTCTCTCCCTTAACTCATATTCTCTATCCTTTGCTCTTTCCTCAAGTTCCCGTATTTTAGCCTGTTCCTCACGTATTTTAGCCTGTTCCTCACGTTCTCTAGCTCTTTCTTCGCGATCAAGCCTATCACGCTCCTTTTTGTCTTCTCTTTCTCTTTCTAACCGTCTTTCTTGGATTTCTCTCTCTTCTTTTTCTCCTCTCTTTCAAGGTTCTCTTTCTCTTTTTTCTCTTCTCTTTCCCTTTCTAACCGTCTTTCTTCTCTCAATTCTCTCTCTTTCAAGTCTTTCCTGGATCTTACCACTAATGAAAGATTCTAAATTTTTCCCTGTTATTCCTAACTTCCAGCATTCATCCAAAACTGGTATTCCTCCATGCTTGCAAGAATAACTTAAACTATCAGGGGAAATGAAACGGGTATTAAAGAAAACGGAGGGTTCAATTCCTGCTCCGCTCAAACTGTAAATAAACCAGAGGGCTCGATCCCTATTTCAATTAAACAATATGTGTTAATTAAAACGAAGGGTTCTATGCCGGCTCCGAGCAAACAGTAAGTAGAATGGGGTCACTTGACCATCCAATCTTCTCACCAACAAATCAAGAGTGTCCTACGACAGTTCCCTTGATATAATAAAGAGCTCACTGAAACAAATTGTCACTGGAAAATCTCAGGTCCCTAGAGTCTATTCCTCCAAAGTGTTTCAAGCTCACACAAAAATAGATGGCAGAATTAACTAGTATTCCTGCCTTGACTTGACTTACAATAAATTGAGACTATAACAATCACCAAATCTTTTAAATACCTGTACTGTAGTCCTACCATAGAGAATGATTACTCATGGCTGGTGGTAACCGTCTGTGGTATGCGGCGTTGAAGTTCCAATGGTAGATTCGAGATGGAGTTGAATCTTGATTCAGTAGAGTTGATCCTGGCAAGGTCGCCACTAGTGAAGGCTTACTCAGCCCTGTAACAACTTCAGACAGTATTACCAAGGCTGGCTCCTCCTCAGGAAAATTAATGAATAGAAAAAGAAATAATAACAAACATAAACACTTTATTATATAGAAAATATAAAATATAAAACACTTAAATATGAAATATTAATCCTACAATTAAGAAAATTAAAAATGAAAAATATAAATGATAACTGAATTCAACGTTAATATAAGACTTGAGTGTCTGGTGTTGGTGACACTGCTTGTTGAAATCGTAGCCGTTGCCGATGATGATGGGGGGGGTCGCAGGTGTTGGTTACAACCCACTGGCTAGTTTTTCACAGTATAGCCGTAAGTATTATATCCCGATGACAGGAAAGCAGGTTCTTTACCACTGCAATGATGAGGGGTTACGTCCTGCAATTTCATACAGGTGCACAGGTAATTAAATCCAAAAAGGGGAAGTCTCAGGATGTTAGTCCATCTCCATCAGTTCTGCTCGTTGATTGGCAGGTGACCCTCTCTGTCATCCAAGCTGGAAAGATAGACAGGTTACCCACTGCTTAAGAAATCACTCTCCCTGATAAGTACAATACCTAAAAGATGTGGTGATTATTACAACAGTCAACCTAGAGCAAGACTAAAAGGACTAAGTTTATTATTGGTCAAAAGTGAAGCTTTCAACCAATAAATCCACTAGAATACAAGGCAGGCATGTACTTACAGTAGTGCTGGGAGCTGGGAGTCTAGTGATTACTGTTTGGACCGGAGCCCCACACGTCACCTTTCGGGTGTGGGGGGGAGGAGGGAAAGGGATAGCGGGAGCTAGACTGACCCTACCTTAACAAGCAGCCGGCAATCAAACTATCACTTTAGGGGTGGGGGAGAAAAGGCGGGAATAGCGGGAGCTGGACTTACCCTACCTTAACAAGTAGCCGGCAATGAAACTATTGTTACTATATACTCCATCGCTACTCCTATCTATTGAACTTTTCCCTCACAGTGCTGTGGATGACCTAATTTTCTCCATTTACTGAAGAAATTAGTATATTAGTAACTAGTTAATACCTCTGCCCAGTTACTTCAAATCTGCAATGCTAAAGCATAACTCGCTCACAGTAGAAAGAAGTTAATTGATAAGTCAGTGTGAGTTGTTAATGGTTAAGTCGAACCGAAATACCGTCATAAGCTACTTTCTCTAATGTATGGATTACAATGGTCAACAACCAAAATGCTTCCGAGACCAGAGTACCAATTTCCAACTAATTTTAGGTCACTGATAGTGAATATCATGGTTAAAATTGTTTGTTGGCTCTATTTTTCAATATATACCAACGTGTCACAACAGTTTCCAACAGTCTTGTGGCAGTGTGTTTCTTACCACACTCATAGTCTCAGTGACCTTCGTTATTGTTCCAGCAGTCATAGAAGGTGGTTGTGATGTCCAAGTTTATATTTTGAGGTGAAAGGTAGGTGATTTTCTTAATCAAACACTTTTTAAACTTATAATAAATATTCACTGAGCAAGTTATTGATGGGCATGTGAAGTATGTTACGTTAATTTTATTATCCTACTGAATGATATAAATACTTCTGCTGGGATGAAAAATATTCAACGTCCACCTCTCTTTGAACAAAACAAAATTTTGCTACCACGACTACACAGAAAAGGACTATGAAAAACTGTAAAAGCTATGGACAAATCCGGTCAGGGATTCAAGTATTTAACATCAAAATTCCCCTCACTGAGTGACGCTAAGATAAGAGTCTTCATTGGTCCTCAGATTCGGGAGCTTCTTAAAGATGGTGACTTGGAATCAGACCTTCATGGGGAGGAGAAAGCTGCTTGGGAAGCATTCAAGTTAGTGGCGAAGGAATTTCTGGGAAACAGAAGGGAAGACAACTGTGAAGAATTGGTGAAAAACCTCATTAAGGCTTACAAGAACATGGGATGTAACATGTCACTTAAAATCCACTTTTTGGACTCGTTTAGACTTTTTTCCAGCGAACTGTGGGGCAGTTAATGACGAACATGGTGATATTTCAACCGTCGAAAATGGTACCATGGCAAATGGGGCACAAGATTGCTTGCAGACTAATGCTGAACATTGGCAAGAGATGATTCTTCAGCCCACTATAAGAGTTAAGCAAAAAGGCAGAGAGTAGGTATGAATTAGAGTTTAAAACATACTGACATATTGTACATTATAATAAAATAATCAAATATTACATGTCTCGTATCTTTAAACCTATATCTAATAAGCATTTTTCAAGGTGATATTTGGATTCAGGACATGAAAACACATAAGAATTAACTAATATCATTTAAGAAGCATATAACTTTTCAAAAATTGTTGACCAGTATTATTTGTGTATTGTTTCAGTCACAGTCTTGTGCCTTTTTGTTCTTTCTGAAAGAACAACATTTTATTACAGTGCCTCTCCCACTCTATCATCTGCTCTCCTTTTGCACTCTCTCACCACTCTCTTCACCTTTCTTTTACTCTCCATATACTCTGCTCTTCTTATAACACTTCTGCTTTGTAAAAACCTCTCATAAGCTTCCTTTTTTCTCTTTTATCACACGCTTTACTTCATCATTCCACCAATCACTCCTCTTTCCTCCTGCCCCCACCCTCCTATAACCACAAACTTCTGCCCCACATTCTAATACTGTATTTTTAAAACTATTCCAACCTTCTTCAACCCCCCCCCCCCCACTACTCACACTTGTACCAGTCAACCTTTCTGCCAATAGTTGCTTATATCTCACCCGAACTTCCTCTTCCATTAATTTATACACTTTCACCTCTCTCTTAATTGCTGTTGCCATTTTCCTTTTGTCCCATCTACCTCTTACTCTAATTGTAGCTACAACTAAATAATGATCCGATATATCAGTTGCCCCTCTATAAACATGTACATCCTGGAGCCTACCCATCAACCTTTTATCCACCAATACATAATCTAACAAACTACTTTCATTACGTGCTACATCATATCTTGTATACTTATTTATCGTCTTTTTCATAAAATATGCATTACTTATTACCAAACCTCTTTCTATACATAACTCAATTAAAGGTTCCCCATTTTCACGTACCTTTCACCCAGGTTTGTGACTTGATAAATCCCACTGTGTGGGCGAAACGTTGTCAATAAAGGATCACATTATACACCTTATGTGTTTATTTTTCCGGGTATACTCAGAAAAATTATTTCTGATCAAGGAACACAATTTACATCTGAACTAACTTATCAACTTATAGGTTGTCAACCTCTTTTCAATACACCTTACCACCCAAACTGTAATGGAAGAGTGGAACGAGAACATGCCATCCTAAAGTCAATATTAAAAAAAAACTTTTCCTTAAATTAAACCCACTAACTGGCATAGATATCCTCCGTGTGATCTTTGCAACGCGTGACATTCCAAGTGATTCCCTTGGATATTCCCCTTTCGAATTACGCTATGGGAGGCAATCTCATGGATCTCTATCTTGAAGGAACTGTGATCCAAAGATATTAACCCTGAAGTTCAAAGCACTTATCAGTTTCTTTTAGAGTAGAGAAAGATTAGAAAAAAAACAGCTGAGTTGATTGTGCAGAGCTCTAAGCGTAAATTTAAAACTGAAGCTTTGATTCTTTTACCAGACAAATCCAACAAATTGTTAATTTCATTGTAATAAGGTAGATTCTCTTGGATATCAATGGTAAGAATAGAATATATGCCAATATGAATGTAAAGTTTGTTATAGATAATGAATCTTAAATAGAATCGAAGGAACATCTCGGTATTCTAAAGGCTAATTCTCCAACGAGTAACTCAAACGTCGACATCAACTGTCAACTATCTGAAAAACAAGCCTCAAATGCCTCAGTAAATGCTTCTTTTAGATGTATCTTCAGTGTTCCCATGACTTACCATTACTGTTGTTCACAAAACTGAATTCTCAGAAACTTAACCAATGAATTTCCAGATTTCTTCGTATTTGGGTTTCTTTAGTTTCTACTCCTTGTAGTATTAATCGTACCTGTTGTGAGTTCGAGTTTGATAAATCACTTCACCTCGACGCTTCTCCTGTTCAAGTGCTCTACCAGGAATGTTGTTTCATATATTATGTATTTAACCTGGTTACCAATAATGACACTGAAGTACAATTACCACCCTTTGTTTTTCTTCGGTGTTATGCATAATAACCATATTGTAACCAGTTTTCTTTTCATTATCAGATATCCAGTAGACACTGGATATCTGGGAGTTAGAACCCAGACGGCAGACCTTAGTGGGACGTAGACTCTTCATTTCTCCTTTGATATCTGGAGTGATAATACGAACCGGTATTGACAGGAGTTTCTGAACATCAGACTAACACTGCCTAACCAAGATACCTAATATCATATCTTCAATACATCTTAAGATGTTCTGAACTTAGCAGACTGCCACAAAATCTCACTGGAACCAACCCTCATTCAGCTCTCTCACTCTTACACTACGACTCCAAAAACGCAATTTCTACGGAAGAGTCTCCACACTTGACTCCCTCCAACTGAGCAAAACCAGGCAACCGTCAAAGGTGACCCCGTGTTATTTCGACGCCCACAAGACACTGGAGCCAACAGTCCAGAACTGATAGGTCCACAGCTGCCCAGCCGAAACCACCTCTTGTTGTTTTGACCCACCTTCCTTCTCTCACTTCCTGAAAACCAACCCACTGGGCACTCCCTTTCCTGATCATGCCCGTCTCCTACTTCAACAGCTCATTCTTTCTACTAAATCACAGGTTGAAGATGCCTTCTTTCCTCTCCGTCAACGTCAACGTGCTCTCTTTGCGGCTCTACCACAGGATCTCTGTAACCTTCTCTCTACCATTGCCTTTGACACTGCTCGCCTGAATGCGCAAATTCATTCTTCCAAACTACAAAATAAACTTCAACGTCTCATCTCAGCTAGCCCTTGGTCTAAATTCTCCCTCACTGACTGTGTTACTAATCTGTCTTCTGTCTCACTCTCTCAGTATGAGCTTGAACTTCTTGGTTTTGGTCTTTCCTTTGCCACTTCGCCTACTCCTCGCGCTGGTATTTCCCTGATTAGCTCTTTTGATTCCTTTCGTCAATCTCGCTTCCGTAATCTTCCTGACTTGTCCACTTTTCGTGGTGCTCTCCTTCCTGCTCTTGTTAGTCTGTTCTCCAAGAATCACCACCTTCCACGCCGTTACCAACTTGCCCTTTCTTCTCTTAAATCTAACACTAACATTGTCATACTATCTTCTGACAAAGGTAATTCGGTAGTTATCCTTGATCGCGAGGATTACCTCCGTAAAGCTGATGTCTTGCTCTCTGACTCACGCACCTACACTCCTCTCGTTTCCAACCCTCTTGATCGCATCAAGAGAACTTTCAACAAAAAACTAAGGAGTCTCTCCGACCTCTGTCCTCCTGACTTTGACCTTGTTCAACGGTTTCGTGTCATCTGTCCCTCTCTTCCCTATTTCTATGGCCTTCCCAAAACTCATAAACCTGATATTCCTCTTCGTCCTATCATATCCTCTAGAGGTTCTGTCTCTTATTCTCTTGCTTCTTGGCTGGCCAAAACCCTCACTCCCTTTCTTGGTACTTTTTCTCCTGCCCACCTCCGTCACTCTCAAGACTTCATTGAACGGGTTCGCTCTCTCCCAACCTGTAAGATGCTTAGTCTTGACGTTGAGTCCCTCTTCACCAATGTCCCTCTTGATGATGTCCTTGATTTCCTTAGAGAGAAGGCCCATGAAGGGTTTCTTCATCTCCCTATCCCCACTGATGTCTTTCTTGATCTGATCCGCCTCTGTGTGGACTCTAACTCCTTTTCCTTCCAAGGGAAATATTATTCCCAAACCTTCGGTGTCGCTATGGGCTCTCCTCTCTCTCCTGTCCTTGCTAATCTTTACATGGAATACTTCGAGACTGTTCTTCTTCCTACCCTCGATGTGCAACCTTCACTCTGGCTCCGCTATGTGGATGACATCTTTGCTCTGTGGCCTCATGACTCCAGTCTCTTCCAACCTTTTCTTGAAGCTCTTAACAATCTTGCCCCTTCCATTAAGTTTAAAGCTGAATGGGAATCTAATTCCTTACTTCCTTTCCTTGATGTCCATGTCCACCGCTCAGATACAGGTTTTTCCTTTTCCGTTTACCGTAAACCTATGCACAGTGGCATGTACATTCACTACTTTTCCTATCATGCTTCCCCTGTCAAGAAAAGTGTTCTTATCTCCCTCTTTCTCCGTGCCCTCCGCATCTGTGATCCTCAGTTCCTTCCAGCAGAAATTTCCACTCTTCATAATTCGTTCTCCCGTCTTGGCTACCCTTCCCATTTCATAGACTCTGCCCTCTCGCGTGCCAAACGCAATTTCTTCTCTCCCAAACTCTCTACTCATGGGAACTCTTCTATCCTCTGCCTTCCCTACATTTCCGGTCTTTCTAATCTCAACAATTCTCTCCGTCCCTTAGACATCAAGCTTACCTTCCGCCAGACTAACACTCTTCGCACTAATCTCGTTCATACCTCTCCTCCCTCTACAGATGTTCCTGGTGTCTACTCTATTTCTTGCTCCTCCTGTCCTCTTCAATACTTTGGAGAAACTGGTCGATCTCTTTCTGACAGACTTAGGGAGCACAAAAATAGTGTTAGGCTTGCCGACACTAACAATGCTCTTTTCTGTCACGTCAGAGATCATAGTCATCCTATTGACTGGTCTTCTGCTAAAACTGTCTTCCCTACTTCCAACTCGAACAGTCGCCGTTTAGTTGAATCCTCTCTTATACACAACTTTCCTTGTATGAACCTTAGCCCTGGCTTCGTCTCTGTAGATGCCTTCCTCTCCCACTACATTGTAAAATGCTCCAAACTTCAGAACACCCGTGACTTAACCTGAATCCTCATTTTTCTTTTTCTTCTTCTTTTTCTTCTTCCTCTTCCCCTTTCCTCTCTCCTTTTCTCCTCTGGGTTGTCTTTCTCTCTCCTGTCTCGTGTTTCTGTTCCTTCTCTATTTTATTTCACCACTTCCCCTTTCACGCACCTCGGTGCGCTTGCTCTCCCTCTGTGGGTTTCTAGCTCTCTTGCAGTGCTCCCCTTCCTTTGTATTTGACTGGCTCGTCTTCCTTATTTCCCACTTCTACCACTACCACTACTACTACCTCTTCTTCTTCTACTACAACTACTGATGAAATTAGACACATGTGCGGCGTCTGGTTGTCTTTGTTGTGGACGTTTCGCCATCCAGTGGCTGGCTGGATGGCGAAACGTCTACGGTGAGGATGCCCGGGTGTTGTGCGTGTGTCATTTCATCCTGTCGGTATTATATACAATTCTTGTACTACTACTACTACTACTACTACTACCACTACTACTACCTCCACCTCTTCCTGCCTATATATAGCCGTCCTGCTCCTCCCCTGTTAGTGTGACTTTGTCAATGGTCCAAGTCGGACCGAAACGTCGTCGTAAGCTTCTGTCTTTTATGTGCGGGTTATTTGTGTATCGTTCCAGTCACGGTATTGTGCCTTTTTGTTATTTATTTACCTGAGAGGAAGATGTGAAAAAGTTCCTACACTTCACATCTTTCCTTCTTCCCTATTTAAAATCACTGATAACTAAGATAATGTAAGATTGTTCTAAATTCTCAGACCATATTATGCTAACCCTGAAATATATCAAAAACTACAATACACAAAGAAATAACTCCAACAACCTTACACTTAGTAAACACCTCCATCTCCAGCACACATGTGTACACAAAACAACTGATGCTTTTACAATAAATATTTATCTTGATTTCTAACCAAGGTATCCAAGATTTCATAAAGAATCTAGCCAATGCACGCGACACTGTGCCAGTAACTTCAACCATGGTACTTTATATCTCCCTCTTTCCCGGTCACAATCCTCAGTTAATTCATATTGAGAACCCTCCGACCCCCTCTGCTCCTAACAGTAGTACCGAACTCGACAGATCAGTGAGGCTGACGACACAGTCCTCACTAAGGTACTTAAAACATACACTAGGCTTCCTAATTATCGACGCTGTTTATGACCTCCCACCATCTAAATGACAAATCTTCGTCCTCACTTCCAGTTACCAAAACTTCACTTCAGAATACCAACACCGAAACGAGAAACAAAACATACAACAATGCAAGGCTCTTATTAATTTTGCACACACTTATTACTCACATAAAAAAATAATTTTTTCTTACAGTGATCTGATTGGTGTTGACATTTCTCCATCTGAAAAAGAAAATACATCCTGCCTCTACATTGATCCATCCCAGCAAGGAGCTAGCTCACATATTAATAAAACACATACAGACCCCAACAAGAAATGTTACATGTAATGAAGTATAATGAAGAAACATACTCTATATTGGACCTCAAAGACTAACAACTGGCCTCCACGTGGCAGGATCTGGTAACTCAGAATTATCTCTGATACTGACAGTGTTCACAAATTATAACAATTCTCTATACTGAGACAAGGCATACAAATTTAATATACAGTATAACAATAAAAGAAATGTATAAAAGCAAAGTTGCCGTATTTTCTTGTTCAAATATAAATATCAAACATGAGATGGTATTATATTATGAAGGAATAATAAATGAAAATAAAACCATAATAATACACATACTCAAATAATTACATAATCTAAGGCAGAACTAAATTAAGCAAATCTTTAAAACTATAATTTAACTTATAAATAAAAAAGCTTCTTAAATCATAGTAGTGAATAACATTCTTCACCAGTACAGATATTATAAGGTATTCAACCATTTCTATCAGAAATAAAACTTGATAAAACAAACTCAAGAAAAAGAACAGATTAAATACACAATAAAATTTTAAATAAAAGTATAGGTGACACAGCATTGTCAACACCAAAGCACAAATCATTTCGAAAATAGTCTCGTCAACTTCGAATGCAGTAGATTATTATTATTATTATTATCAAGGGGAAGCGCTAAACCCGGAGGATTATACAGCGCCTGGGGGGGGATGTGGAAGGCATTCAGGCTTAATTCGGGGTACTGGAGCACAGATCCAATTTCCTAAATCAAGAGCCCCTCACCAACATCAAGGAACCTTCCTTGAGGGGAAATGCAGTAGAACCCTCGTATCCGCGGCTCAAGTGTCCGCGGTTTACCGTGACCAGAAAAAAACCTTAAATTTTTGCTTAATAATGGCCACAGAGTGTAAAATAAGTGGTGATGGAATTCATCAAAGCCTAAGAGAAGCTGTGAAGTACTTTCCATCAGTGAGAAAAGTGACAATTCTCCATTTATCATGCGTAATTTATCAATTGAAGATTATGATAGGAATGTATAAGACTTATATACAGTTTGTTTCTACCCGCGGAAGACCTTGTTCTCCCGCGGTTACTGGGGCCTACTGTATTTACTCGACCATATCATAATAATCAATATTTTCTAACTTAGGAAAACACAAGTTGGTCGGATACTAACACCTAGAACAAACATAACAATATTTTTGAAAACATATCTATTAATAAGCAAAACAATTTAAATAAAACACTTAAAGGAAAAAATAAATTAAATGTATTTATAAAACAGAAATAATATTGTATTGCTTAAAAAAAAGTCTTATATTGTTCCCTTAATTCACTCAGTAATTTATCACTTTAGAGAGAGAGAGAGAGAGAGAGAGAGAGAGAGAGAGAGAGAGAGAGGAGGTGGTGGTGGTGCATTTCCTTTTTAAATAGATTGACCAAGGAAAGGCTTTGGGCTAAGACAAGTTGAGCCCAAGATGTGCAGACCAGCTAGCAGCGCCTCTAAATCGTATTTTTCAGCACTGCCTAGTACAGTGTAAATGGCCTTCTCTGTGGAAAGAGGCAAATGTAGTCCCTGTTCACAAAAAGAAGAGCAGAGCAGAAATCAGCAACTACAAACCAGTATCACTCCTGGCAAGATCCTTGAGACAATAATCTCAAGACAAATGAGTTTTTTTGACTACCACTCACTACTTTGTGACCGTCAGTATGGCTTTAGGAAAGGTTACTCTGCTGCTGATCAGTTGCTAACATTCTCCCCTAAATGGCACCAGTCACTGGATGAATCCAAAGTAAGCTGTGTGGTAGCACTGGACATTGCTGGTGCTTTCGACCGAGCAGGCCTTTTGGCAAAACTGCAAGCTCTGGGAACTGCAGGCTCTACGCTATGTCTCCTCAGTGATTACTTTCATGGTAGATCTAAGGGCAGTTCTCAACGGAACAGAATCAGCAAGACATCCTATTGGGGCAAGTGTTCCACAAGGAAACGTGCTGGGACCATTGTTATGGAATGTCTACTTCAATGACCTTCCTCATCTCATCCCAGAATCACATGCATATGCAGATGACTCTCCTTTGACATTCACTTATCCAAGATAAGAAATACCAGCTGATCTAAGCTACATCAATCACCAGCTAAGAGCTATATCAGCTTGGGAAATCGATGGTAAGTAACATTTGCACCTGGGAAAACACAAATGATGATGATGGTCTCTAGGCACCATGAAAGTAATGTCAGTGCAGTAGTAAGGATGAATGGGAGTGTTGGTACCTGGGAAAGAAGTTGATATCTTTGGGGTGGAATTTGACTCCATACTGACCATGAAGAACCACCTTGTAAATCTTGCAAACAAGGCTGCCAGGAAGCTTACAGCACTTCGACGTATCTCGCATTTGTACGACAGTAGGGGCTGCAAGATTCTATATGAGGCACAAGTACGCTCACACCTTGAGCATGCTCCGCTTTCTTGGTTTGAATGCCCCCTTCCCCTCTCATCTGCAACTTCTTGACAGAGTAGAGGACAGAGCAAGGCGTCTCATCTCTTGCCTGGGCCCATCCTGGATAGATCTGTCATTTCAGCAGAGCCTTTATCACAGGAGGGATGTGGGTGGCCTTACTGTTATGTACAAGGCCAAAATTGTCAAAGCACCACACTTGGATCCACTTCGAGGACAGTGAGAAGCAAGCTTCTGTACCACAAGACGGGCAGAAAGCAGCAACTTCACTCTGGCTGCACCCTTCTCCAGAACATCACTTCATCTGAGACCATTTATTCCCAGGATGACTTAGTCTGGAACACATTCGTACAGCATTATGTCAACGAGATAGTTGATAAAGAGAAAATGATGTCCCGCAGATGGCTCCAACTCTATCCTGTTCTCTTCTTGTATGTTTCATAACACTAAAAATGCTTTTAAATGAGCTGATGTAGGTAACAGCTCTTAGCTTGTCAATAAAATTAGGGATCCTTAACCTATCCTTGTCAAACCCTGTGCAAAGAAAAGAGAGAGAGAGAGAGAGAGAGAGAGAGAGAGAGAGAGAGAGAGAGAGAGAGAGAGAGAGAGAGAGAGAGAGAGAGAGAGAGAGAGAGAGAGAGAGAGAGAGAAGAGAGACAGTGAGAGAGAGAGGAGAGAGAGAAGGGGAGGGAGAGAGGAAGAGGAAGAGGAAGAGGGAAAGGGAGAGAGAAAGAGAGAGACAGAGAGAGACAAAGCAATAAATAAGTCACTGTTAACACATTCTCCCTGCCCCTTTCTTCACTATAAGAATCTAACTTCAAACAGTCTCTTCACTCTCAAGGGATGTAAATCAAGGTATTTCCATACAATTTACTACTACTACACGTCTCTATGGATTTCTATGTATTCAAGTTTAATATTTTTCAGGCTATTTGTAACACCATCACTTCATCATGGGTGTTCTTTACACTTTCTCAAGCGTTACTGGCTGGACTTATAGTCGTAATGCGCAGGCAATAGACCTCAGAGGAAACCTCTGTACAGGCCATTGGGTAAGGGCGGCATGAGAATAATGGTGCCGACGGTGGAGGACACAGATCCCTTCTGCAATGCAGTCTCCTTACAATCTCACCACCAGATCTGTTCATCGCTCCTGCTAGAAGAGAGGTTACCCAGGGCTACTAGCCCTGGGTAATAATAATAATAATAATAATAATAATAATAATAATAATAATAATAATAATAATAATAATAATAATAATTTCTTTATTTACTACAAGTACATTTACAAGGTATACAGACCATAGCTGATATCAATGACATACTACTATGTAGAAAGCCGCTTGTTATGCTGATCATTTCGGGCAAATTAGGTCAGTGTCCCAGGATGCGACCCACACCAGTCCACTAACACAACAAGTGAACATAGACAACAGGTAAAGAAACACGCCCAGTGTTTCTACCCTGGCTGAAGCGAGAGCTTTAGTCACCAGGCCACCAGAGCCTGGTGTCATCGTGTGGACTTATTGGCGTTTAAGAATGCTCATGCGGGTAACTTTTGTTGAAAACAGAGCATCAAGAAACTTCACGGCTCATCAAGTAGCATTTACTTGTCCACCACAACATCCTCTGCAGGCATCATGGCTACCCTTCATCCACTCAGCCTCACCCACTATCTTCCACCATCCGCTTATTCTTCCCAGCTGGCTGCCCTGGGTGAAGGTAGAGCACAAGCTGGGCAGGTGATGATACTAAAGCTCTCACCCCGCTTTTCCTCAAGTTCCCAAGATCTATTAATAGCTCTCTGCCAGATTCATACTAATCAAGTCTGTTTCTGCATCACTCCATGACAAAGGGATTTCTGGAATGTCCTAGGCTAGTTCTGGCAACATCTCTGCATCTCCTTTGGATAACATGAGCGACATCATTGTTCTACAAATACCCGAGTATAACAATGGTGGTCGGTCTCTCGAGTATTGAGCTGACTTAAGGCAGGACAAAGGTCAGTGTCCCTTCTTAGGGTCTTGCTTATTTGTAATACTCCTTTCCTCCAGCAATAATTCACAAGAACACATGAAAGAAGGAACACTGCAGCAGGCCTACTGACCCATGCAATCAGGTCCATGTCCCCCCGGATTAGCCCAATGACCCACCTAGTCAAGTCACTTCCACTTAAGGAAGGAGCACGGCATAAGACCTAGTAGCACAAGCTAGTCAGGCCCAACTCACACCCGCCCACACCTACTCATGTATTGAACTAACCTATTTTTAAAACTACACAACGTTTTAGCCTCTATAACTGTACTCGGGAGTTTGTTGCACTCATCCACAACTCTATTACCAAACCAGTGCTTTCCTATATCCTTCCTGAATCTGAATTTTTCCTACTTGAAACCATTGCTGCGAGTCCTGTCTTGGCCGGAAATTTTCACCCTTGCAAGTTGCATATATGTGACTTAAACCTTTAATTTATTCCCTTTATTTATTCCTGTTAAGGTATCTTCGTCATATCCCTCAATATCTACAAGCTCCCGAACTGTCACAATAACTTGGTGTACTACTGTCTCCTCAGATCAGAATGCCTTTATATTACTGCAGTGTACAATTTTCTTCCTCTGATCGTAAAATATCCCATTAACCTTACACGTTGTATTTTCTTTAAAATATAATAAAGACCTTTCCTCCTTGGACCGAGAGATCTACTCTGTTCGGGGGTTGCATTGTCTATATATATATATATATATATATATATATATATATATATATATATATATATATATATATATATATATATATATATATATATATATATATATAATCATTAGGTCTCTAATCATAGGTCTCTTCACTTCTCTCTCATAATAGCGAACTGTTGCCAAAGCAACAATTCGTTAACCATTTCTCATTTTTGCAATGACTTCTCAAGGACAGTTCTCAACATAGCTGATGAATGCTTGGTTCAATAAGTCTAATACAAAAGGGGAATCATACTCTGTAAATAGAACCAATGGTTGTGTTCCTGTTGATTTATGAATAGCGGTATTTAAGACAAACTGAACACAAGTAAATATTTTCCCATTGTGACGATACTTTCTTTTTTTGGAGAGGACCGCTAATGTATTTTTAACTACCATATTCGTTCTCTTCACAATATCATTCGCCTGTGGATGATAAGCTGTTATTATTTCTAAATTTTTACAAACTTCTGCGGAGATATTATTTTTAAACTCCGCTTCGTAACATTCAGTGTGCCTTTCGTAGGATCTGGTAAGTTTGTATACCTTGGCAGATGGTCCACCAGCACATTAACATACCTAGTACACGAATAGCAGAAAAGCAAGTCAATGGAATCTGTTCTTTGATCTCTGGAAAAACTTGTAATTCCACAGCGACCTGAGTGGTACTTTTCCTTCTTTGAGGTTTCCTACAGCATTTCACGTACTCAGTTACATACTGTCAGGACAGCCAGTAGTCTTAGGTGAATGTGCTAACTTTAAGGCTGCCTTCTAGAGGATATTAGATATTACTAGCTGCATGACTGAATAATCCTTTATCTTCATAATCCTGTGTAATACATATTCCTTCATCTTGAATTCATCAATAGGATAGACAACTACCTCCTTCAATCTGTCCTCCTTCTCACCTTCTGCTTTCTAGATATAAACACTGGTATTCAGTGCTGCAACTTTCCTGGTAAACACATCTGGTACTTGGTATGAGGTTCCTGGCTTATAAGAATCTGGTTTGAGCAAGCAGACAGCTCATAACCCCCATCTAGATATTGTATACCAACGAGATTTCTTCTTAAATATATGCGCTAATGCCCTATCTTATTATTTTACACTGGCTGGGAGCTAGACAGCCGTCGCTTGTTCATACAATGACGTAGTCACTAACCTCACCTCCCGCTCTGGTACTACTTCCCTCAACCCTTCTATGCGTAGTTTATTGGATCGCATGTCAATTCACTTGAGAGTAAAGAGTTTAATGTACGTCAGATGGTGTAAATAAAGTTGGGCAACAGTGATGTTACAGGTGTTATAGGTTTTTGTGGTTAGGTGTGCGCTAGGCACAGTCTTTGTGTCATTTATTTCATGGTTATATTTTAAGTTGTATTGTACTGTTGTCAATAGCACTATGTTATGTCCATATAAGCTGTATAGAGCTTGAATGTCATAGTTGAAGCTGTGTTATTGTTTTTTAACGTTTGGAACTGCATGTTTAAATGTGTAGAAGCTTACATGTGTTGGGTTTTTGAGACTAGGTTTACACCTATGGCTTTGTAGTAATTTTGTATGTCTTTGTGACTTTTCTATATCACCATTGTTGCGTGATACATATTGTTATGTAACTGAAGCATTAGGACAATTACATAAATTGATGTTTTGATCATTGCTGTGTGACACTAGATTAGGTAACATCAATTGTTTGTAGCATGTTAGGTTGTAAATAGTGGGGTGGTTGGATAACCACGGGGGGGAGGGGGTAATATGTCTGTGTAATATGTTCAGTGCAATGAATTGCATGGTCTGTAGTCGATTACATCATCAATGTGGGAAGAAAATGGATGTCTCTGAGGGTACAGATTACGTACCATTTCGAGGGATGTGTATATAAAAGTGTTGTTCATATTGTGTAATTCTGTTGGGTAGCTCCAACAGGTTTGGGTTAAGTGATAGGATGAGGGAACAGAGGGAGGGGGGGGGATTGTACCCACACGGAGTTGTAAGTGTGGTGTGTAATGTTAGCTGTAGGTAGGATTGTGTTAATTTTAAAGCCCTACATGAGTTTTATATATTATATTTTTGTAATGTCATGTTTTAAATAAAATATAAAAAAAAAAATTCATGGCTATATACATCCGTTCGTTTAATTTTTTTTATTAACACATCTGCAGTCTCCCACCAAGGCAGGGTGGCCCTAAAAAGAAAAATTTTCATCTTTCTCTCCATCACTGTCCTGCCAGAGGCATGCTTACACTACAGTTATAAAACTGCAACATTAACACCCCTCCTTCAGAGTGCAGACACTGTACTTCCCATCTCCAGGATTCAAGTCCAGCCTGTCGGCTTCCCTGAATCCTTCATAAATGTTACCTTGCTCACACTCCAACAGCACGTCAAGTCCAAAAAGACATTTGTCTCCACTCCTATCTAACACACTCACGCATGCTTACTGGAAGTCCAAGCCCCTCTCCCACAAAACCTCCTTTACCCCCTACCTCCAAACTTCTCGAGGACGACCCCTACCCCGCCTTCCTTTCCCAAGAGATTTATACGCTCTCCAAATCATTCTATTTTGTTCCAGCCTCTCTAAATGACCATAACCACCTCAACAACCCCTCTTCACTTGTGAATATTTATTCGATATCTCTATCATTTCTCTCATCTTTATCTAATTTTCATTTCCCAGCAAGGAATGTGACCCTCTATTCTGTAAGTCCTGGCGACCTTGCCAGGACTTACAGAATAGATGATGTAGCAAGAGTAATCACTGTATTTTCCTTATATGTTAAGGCTGTGCTATACCGTTAAATGGGTGAGTCAAGATTTATTTTGCTTCATAAGTTTGTGAGAAGTCAGTACGCAACTTAAGTAATTTTATGGTTCAGTGAAACTTAGGTTTCCTGGATAGTTTTAGGTTCCCTGGATAGTCTTAGGTTTCCTGGATAGTTTTTGGTTTCCACTCTTGGATCAGGGGAATATCTATGATACACTCTAATTTCATGTTAGCCTTATGAACTGGCAGCGCTGTGGAGATTGTTTATGGGATTGCTAATGAGGACTAATTGGTTTGTTTCTCAGCCTTGCTACTATTAAGATAAAAGTAGATTTGGATCTATCTCTCTATCTATATCTTCCTTCTATAAGAGTAGTTCCTTCGACTTGTTACATTTCATGGTCTCCAACTGCTTTTCTGTCTTTTCTCCCTCTACTCTTTTTACTTTACTTATTTCTGTGTTCTTTGCAAAGGTCTGTAACCTTGTCAAACATCTGTACTTTGCCAGTTCTTTAAGCATGAAAGCTTAAGCATTATGGATGGATGAGAGTAAACAGTCGGGTCATTCTAAATAATTTCATAGTTGTTAAGTTAGAGCAACAACAGAAGAATGAATGACAAGACACGGAAATGTGAGGAGAGAGAAAAGTTAGAATATGAAGAAGAAAAAGAGCATGAAGACAGGAAAGAGAAAGCGACTAGAGCTACAACAACGTTAACAGTTGGATCATACACAAATTAGAATTAGCTAATAATAAATCTGATAAAGGTATTCTTGAGAGTCAACATGTGGGTGCGGGTCTGTATGACAGCACTACTTTATTAGTACGTCACTTTGTCATTGACCTGCTGATTAAGGGTTGCAATATTTGCTTTATTGATATGATGATATTTATCCTACTTTAAACTTGTGATGTCATTTCAGATTATTCCCAGCTTAAAAAAAACCTGTGCTCAAAGCTTTTAAGAAAACTACTTAAAGGTATAATAAGGTATTTCATAACATAAGAGTTTCTCATTTTTTTTAAATTATACACAGTTTTTAACCTCCCTCACCAGGTTATTTTATTATTGGATCCAGAGTGTAGACGCTGACCTAGTCTTTGACTCACTCCATGACTTCGTGATGGGTGACCAAGTCCAGTCTTCACTTCGAAATACAATCAGTTTTTGTCTGAGATTTTGAGCTGTTTATAGACAGCTCCGTTATAATGTTGAACTGTGTCTTATTGCTCAATGGTAACCAATATGCACTTGCTCACTCAACAAAACTGTCCTTTTGACCAACATAGAAGAAAATCGAACAAACAACATTTTCCTAGGGAGTAATTGGTGGTATCAAAATTATTTTACTATATTAGTCTGTCATTATATAGAATGAAGTGCTAGTATTATATGATTTGACTTTTACATGATCATAATGATAATTACAATGTGATTTATAAGCTAGTCCCGCCTGATCTGCAGGTTTTTCACATCTTTTATTTTTCAATAGGATACCAAATTTATCAAAAACAATGGTCAATCAAGCGAAGCCGATGACATATTCGGAGTCAGCACCACAAACTTATTCTAAAATCAGTGTAATATCATATTTGTTTGTATGTCTCAGAGTGTAGGTATGTTTATAAAAGTCTCCTGCTCACTGTATGTAATACTATATATGACTGTATTTTCCCGAGTGATTTGTAGAGAAGAAACATTGACCTACCTCTCTTGTTTCGTCTCTTCTCTTTGTATTATGTAATTCTGCAAGTGATGGAATTTGAGTGTGACTTATATACAATGGAAATAAGTTACACATTCTCTCTGTATGCATGTAATGTTACAAATTATGGTATTTCTTAGTGTGATACACAGAGACGAACTATATATCTAACTCTTTCTTTGTATCTCCTTTCTCTTTCGCTGCAGCTGATGGTATGTGCTTGGTGTAGGTGTGTTACTTATACCAAATTGGTATAAGTCTCATACTACCTTTGCATGTATTGAATGCTGCAAATGATGGTATTTGTTAGAGCGAGCGGGCATGTTTACAGTTTCTTTTTCGATTTCTATGGGATTAGTACTGGTAACAGTTAGTAGGTTTATGCTGCCTTCCGATGGAATGATAAAAGTTTCTGTATTTCCAACCCAGCTGTAATTTAGTGGAATGTTGATCACTAATTCATTATTCTCTTTTAGAATTTCGTTCATTTCTTGTTCATCTTCAGTATATAAGTCATCTTTTATTACTGGTCCAGTTCTACAGGTAGTTAATTCTTAACTTGGATTGTGCATATGAATTTAAATATTTTGGGTTTCTTGCAATATCCTTTGTTGCTGTTACAATACAATACAATACAATGCAATACAATACAATGCAATACAATTTTTATTTCTTTGCAAGTTTACATTGAGATTCTGAAGTTACAATAACGAGTTGCAGTGCAAAGAGCCACTATCATGCCATGGCATTATGGCCAGACTAAATTAATGGCTTACAGACTACTTATTAGTAGAGAAATTAATCATAGCTTGTTTAAGTTGTACATCTGTTTTTATTTAAAGCAAACAGTAGGTTAACTCAAGTTACAATCTGGGGATATTACAATGGGACAATTTGATGGTATTTTGTAGGTTGTGTATAACAATAGTAAATATTTAAGTTATATTATTGGAATATAATATTGAGCGTTGGTGAGAGTAGTTTACAATATGAGAATGTTACAATATGGTGTAAGGCAGTATAGTTTTGTGCAGGTATTTATACTACAATGTAGTATTAAGTTATGTATGAACTTTGGGAAATTAAATTTTGAAGTGTTACGATTTAAGTAATGGGGAGATCTTAATTTAAGTATTGAGTATTGAATATTTAGTTTATGGTGAGCAGATGGTTTTTGAGAATTGTCTTAAACTGATGTTCGAACCGGGTTACTTTAGTGTTTACTGGTAATGAGTTCAAAATTTTGGGGCCCTTTATGTGCATAGAGTTCTTACATAGTGTGGTGTGGACACGGGGTACGAAAAGTGATCTGTGTCTTGTGTTATGGTTATGTGTCCTATTAAGGTTGGTGAGGAGAAATTTGAGTGAAGGGTTTATGTTTGAGTGTAGTTTTCTATGTAGTAGGCGCAAGAATAAGTATGGATGTTGAAAGTTAAGACACATGTGCAACATCTGGATATCTTTATTGTAGTAGACGTTTCGCCATCCAGTGGCTTTATCAATACAGATTCTAGGACATAATAGGAAGACAGTAGAACTATATACAAAAGATGAGGTAATCAGTCCCTCGGCCTTGGAGTTAGTGTTCACAGCATCGTGGTGGAGGAGAATCTTGAGCAAAGACAAGAAGACTGGCGGTTTATATAGGCGTCAGTGGATAGGCACGGGCAGCAGACGAGGGCAAAGTCACTGGTAGGCGAGATTCCCCAGTGGAAGTAGGTCCTTCCCAAAGAGATGGGTTAGTTGCAGCAGCCGTGAAGGTCTTGTAGATGTCCTCTGAACCAAGATTCCATGATGTTGCAGTGTCTGACAAGTTGTGCAAGAAAGGTATGAAATACCGACAATATGAAAGTTAAGACACATGTGCAACATCTGGATATCTTTATTGTAGTAGACGTTTCGCCATCCAGTGGCTTTATCAATACAGATTCTAGGACATAATAGGAAGACAGTAGAACTATATACAAAAGATGAGGTAATCAGTCCCTCGGCCTTGGAGTTAGTGTTCACAGCATCGTGGTGGAGGAGAATCTGGAGCAAAGACAAGAAGACTGGCGGTTTATATAGGCGTCAGTGGATAGGGACGGGCAGCAGACGAGGGCAAAGTCACTGGTAGGCGGGATTCCCCAGTGGAAGTAGGTCCTTCCCAAAGAGATGGGTTAGTTGCAGCAGCCGTGAAGGTCTTGTAGATGTCCTCTGAACCAAGATTCCAATAAAGATATCCAGATGTTGCACATGTGTCTTAACTTTCATATTGTCGGTATTTCATACCTTTCTTGCACAAGTATGGATGTTCTTTACGGTGAGTAGTTTCAGACTTTTGAATATTGGTGGAGTATGCTGTCGGGAGTGCGAATTTGTTATCATTCTGACTGCAGCCTTTTGCAGGGTTATTAGTGGTCTTAGGTTATTTAATGTTGTTGATCCCCATGCACAAATTCCATATGTGAGATAAGGGTAGATGAGTGAATGATACAGTGCAAGGAGTGATGACAGCGGAACATAGTACCGTATCTTTGATAGTATGTCTACTGTCTTAAAGATTTTCATGGAAATTTGTTGTATATGTGTCTTAAATTTGAAGCTACTGTCAGGGTGGATTCCTAGGAATTTTCCCTCTGTGAGTCTTGTGATGGGTGATCCGTTTAGCGTTATGTTAAGTGGATTATTTGAAGCTCTGTTTCGAAACTGAATGAAATAAGTATTGAATGTAATTTTAGACTCTTAATGTAATTAGTTGTGTGGAAGAGTTATCTCCATTTGTGTACACATATTGGCTTCTATTCGTTCCCTTTGTGATTTTTCCGTGTTTACGACATGTTGCTTTCTTGCTCTACATCAGTGATCTCTTGCTAAAATTTCCTGCGTTTTAACATATTCATACTGAAAACCAGTTCAGTAACTCTCGTTTTTCTTGTGTACCATCTACCTTCTCCTTCTACATCTGATCTCGGTCTCCTCAGTAGTACATATTTAATGCAGACTTTGTATTATTCTGTGGTCAGCTTTTCCAGATACTGGAGAGAATTAAGGATGTTTCCAAGGATGTGTCTGATAGCTTTTGGTTAACTTTGTCCCAGACATTTCTATTGTTGTTGAAGTTAAACCTGCTGATCCCTTCATGAATGTGTTCCTGTAAATGTTCCAAACGAAGTATTTATTTCTGAAAGAAGTTGATTATTATAATTAACTTTATAATTTACATTTGATATCAAAGTCCGAATGCTTGCTAAAAGAAATCAGGATTAATCATATGGGATGTTTTGGTTTGATGTGTGTTTTGATAGTACCGTTGGTGATGTATTACCTTGTATAGTCCCTGGTGTACATACTCCAGGCTTCTCCAGTATTGATTTTGCATTTGTCTGTTGTATATTCAACCCTGTTGAGTGTATGACGATTGTTAGGAATAATGTTGATTTAGTTGAAAAAATATATGTTTTCAGTATGGTTAGTTTTGATGTCACATCGTTGTTTACAAAAGTCCCAGTTGATAACTTACTAATTTTCCTATATGAAGACTTCTGTAATTACGAGTTACCATTGCCTTAGCCAACAATCACTGTTGATGCAATGTTTGTGTTTAATGTCGAGTTTCAAACTCAGAAGTGTGGTATGGCAATGGGAAGTCCTCTTCAATCTGTCCTTTGCAATTGTACAAGAATTTTTTTTGAAACAAGACTGTTGAAGAGAATTCTTCCTGATAAAGCTAAATGCCACATATATATGGACGATGTTCTATTCTGAATCGGTTACCCTACCGCCTAGCTGAAACAGGGCGGATATAACAAGGGTATATTAAACCTAGTGAGATCGCTTGTCTTACCTGGTGTGGGCGTTTGACCTGCCCTTTAAGGCATCGATGAAATGATTAGCTCCTACACACCTGACCCAATCCACTGCAGTGATTTAAGTGGGTTGACGTGTAGGAATTAGACTTACCAAGGCTTGTGTAGCTGGAGCCATGTAACACTGCTGTGTAGTGGATGCCAATATCCGATGGCTTAATTGAAGATATGATGGCTTTGCCTTTGATGAATCACGAGTCACGTTGAACACCATTTAGAAGTACTGCAGATAGTTCGTCGTACACATTATTGTTCTGGTTCATTTCACACTTAGACTGTTCAATACATAGTACACTCGTCGACTTGTTTGAACGTTACTTGATTTGCTATCACATTTTCACAAGATCAACTTTGTGAACGTTTGTATATCCACGGTTAATGTACTACTGCGTCTCAGCACCGTATCTCTGCCTCAAATGTCTCTGGAACACAACAGAGTACAAAAGATAGTTATAACTAAGAACTCTTCTAACGGGATTACGGCCACGGTTCTACGTTTGAAGGCAGTGTGCACTCGTCCAGTAACCTTTCAGCACCTCGTTCATTTACTGTCGCTAATCTCACTCACTCGCTCACTCTGCTGTCGTTCTGGGCGTCTGACGTTCAGACGTTCTGATGCTCTGGTGCTCTGCCCTCTACTTGTTACTGCGCTCAATTCCCTTAATACCTCCAGCTTCACGTTTTATAGTCGACGCGAAGGATTTCTGCTGACCTAATGTCTAGAAAATTTAGCTGTCAGCTCTGGCAACAATCTTAAGTCAAAGAACCAAATTTATTCGACTCACAGGCAATTTTCACTTAATTTATTTTACTAGCTATATCAATAGCTTATTAATGCCTTATATAGAACCTCTTAGAATAAGAGTTTCTTCGAGTGAAGACGTGAGTTTTCTTGCTGAGTCCTAACTTGCAGAAGAAATGGGTTTCTCCTTGTGGCTAGATGAGTATGTTATGCGACCCCCATCCCGAGCACTGCAGGAAAGAGGGAGGGGTCATGACTCCCCGACACCCCCCCCCCTTGTTGGAGGTAATTGCTTCACATTAAAAATTCCCCAAAATAATGATGACTTTGTCAATATTCCCCGTAAAAAAAATGCAATGAAGTTTATTATAGTCAAACCGTAAAAAGTCTTGAACTAAGATTACAACACCATAAAAATAACATTAGAACTGGAAAATATTCTTATACTCTGTTTACTTATGTGATAGCTTTTATAGACCCAAGTAATTTCGAAAAGGCCGAGAAGGTTGTATCAAGCAAGTTCCTTGTTGAATGAAATATAATTGAACAGAGCGTCGTAAACTTATTTGTTGCAGTGAGAATATATGTTCAGGGTTGTATAAATTGGATTCATCTGTAATGTACAGAATTTCACAGAATTTAAAAAAATGCCTGACATGACACTCTTAAAAAATATTATTTGGCATGTGACCTGACATGTTCATTACACTCCCACGTTCAGTGAGGACATATATGAGGTCATATGTGAGGTCATATATGAGGTCATATATGAGGTCATATATGAGGTCATATGTGAGGTCATGTGTGAGGTTATGTGTGAGGTCATGTGTGAGGCCATGTGTAAGGTCATATGTGAGGTCATATGTGAGGTCATATGTGAGGTAATATGTGAGGTCATATGTGAAATCAAGTGTAAGGTCATGTGTAAGGTCATGTGTAAGGTCATGTGTGAGGCCATGTGTAAGGTCATATGTGAGGTCATATATGAGGTCATATATGACCTCATATATGGTGGCCTGGTGGTTAACGCTCTCGCTTCACACGGTGAGGGCCTGGGTTCGATTCCCAGCCAGAGTAGAAACATTGGACGTGTTTCTTTCCACCTGTTGTCTATGTTCCCCATCAGTAAAATGGGTACCTGGGTGTTAGTCGACTGGTGTGGGTCGCATCCTGGGACACTGACCTAAGGAGGCCTGGTCACAGACCGGGCCGCGGGGGCGTTGACCCCCGGAACTCTCTCCAGGTAAACTCCAGGTAATATGTGAGGTCATGTGTGAGGTCATGTGTGAGGCCATATGTAAGGTTATATGTGAGGTCATGTGTGAGATCATGTGTGAGATCATGTGTAAGGTCATGTGTAAGGTCATGTGTAAGGTCATGTGTAAGGTCATGTGTAAGGTCATGTGTAAGGTCATGTGTAAGGTCATGTGTAAGGTCATGTGTAAGGTCATGTGTAAGGTCATGTGTAAGGTCATGTGTAAGGTCATGTGTAAGGTCATATGTAAGGTCATGTGTAAGGTCATATGTAAGGACACAAGTGAGTTCACATCTCAGCTTTTAAAGTCTTTTGTAGTCACATTATATTTACTAATCTTTGATAATAGAAAATATCAGAAAGTCGTTCTGAATTTCACTGTTTTTCTTAGTTTTTTTTATTCTCAGACACAAAGTAGCAGTAATGGGGATCATTTTATAAATGTGGTTAAGTCTTAAATATTTATCCTATAAAGAAGACCATGGGTAAATAATATTTATTTCCTTTAAAGCACGTATTAAATAATGCACATTTACCTGACAGACTGACAGTGAACACATCGAATCCAGGCTGAGGGACTGATTACCTCAAACTCCTCCTCTGCTTATGCCTTTCTGCTTTATATTGAACTGATGAAACCACTGTGTGGTGAAATGTTTCCTCAATAAAGATTCCCATATGTTGCACAAGTGTCTCAGTCTTCAACTTGTTGGTTTTTTAAACCATTTATCACACATAAGTATTATATTAGTTGAAAAAAAAAACTTCTCAATAGCAACATCAGAAGTTTGTTACTGTTGATGTTTATTACACATCTGTACAATCACAGAACCGAGTTTTTCTGTGAGAACATTGTTCTCCAGACAATGTGCAATAAATCACCCTGAATATAAACCTGTATCTTAAGGGATATATATAATCGACATCACTCAAGTTCCTGCGAATGTCTATGAGTTCACAGATGAAGAAGTTTTTTGATGATAATGTCGTTGGCACGTACAGAAATGTTTCATTCCTCACCACACAGTGCTGCACCTGTGCTGCACCTGTGCTGCACCTGTGCTGCACCTGTGCTGCACCTGTGCTGCACCTGTGTTGCATCACTATGAAAAGGTACACCGTAGAAGTATTATCAGATATCATTATTGTTTATTAATATTAAAATAAATACCATTATCATTATTAATGTACATAGGATGATGATATTACTGTTTGTAGTCGTGATTACACCATGAAGAACAGGTGATGTGATGGTATGTTATAAATGTCATATACCTATACACGTGTATATGCAGTTGCCGTGTGAACAGGTATGTTGACACAACTGGGAAGCAGGAAGCTCTCAAAGTTTTCCCTGAGAGCTTACTGTTGTGTTGCAAATATTTCAGTGTTGCAGCCTTGAGTGTTCTTTGATGTTTGTTGATGACAGTTGATAGACAAGAAATTCATGCTTATTGAACAATACTTAAATTACAATCATCCTCTCATAATATTCGGTATTTTCTTTATTATTTCTCATAGTCTGCCATGCAGCCAGAGTGAGGCTGGATACAACGAGGTGTAAAAAGATCAAGGTACAATTACAGTATACACTCACATATTAAAATCATCTACATCTACATACTAACTGCTCACTTGATATTGTATTCCGTGACCTGATTGGCCACCTTAATTCATACTGTGGCCGACAGATGCCTCTTGGATTAAGAGAAAGCGACGAGCAGAATCTCTCATACATTCATTAGCGGACTTCCACTCAGAAACATTCTTCGGCAACAGGTAGACAACAGAGTGATGTCAGACAATGTAATCATCCCATTTGTTTCTCTTCATAAGAAACTCAGGATAATGTGAGGTTGCTGTGTTGTGTATTCCAGTGTTCAACCATGAGGTTGCTGTGTTGTGTATCCCAGTGTTCAACCATGAGGTTGCTGTGTTGTGTATCCCAGTGTTCAACCATGAGGCTCCTGTGTTGTGTATCCCAGTGTTCAAAAAATGAGGTTGCTGTGTTGTGTATCCCAGTGTTCAACCATGAGGGTGCTGTGTTGTGTATCCCAGTGTTCAACCATGAGGTTGCTGTGTTGTGTATCCCAGTGTTCAACCATGAGGTTGCTGTGTTGTGTATCCCAGTGTTCAACCATGAGGCTCCTGTGTTGTGTATCCCAGTCTTGAACCATGAGGCTCCTGTGTTGTGTATCCCAGTGTTCAACCATGAGGTTGGTGTGTTGTGTATCCCAGTGTTCAACCATGAGGTTGCTGTGTTGTGTATCCCAGTGTTCAACCATGAGGTTGCTGTGTTGTGTATCCCAGTGTTCAAAAAATGAGGTTGCTGTGTTGTGTATCCCAGTGTTCAACCATGAGGGTGCTGTGTTGTGTATCCCAGTGTTCAACCATGAGGCTCCTGTGTTGTGTATCCCAGTGTTCAACCATGAGGTTGGTGTGCTGTGCATCCCAGTGTTCAACAATGAGGTTGGTGTGTTGTGTATCCCAGTGTTCAACCATGAGGTTGGTGTTTTGTGTATCCCAGTGTTCAACCATGAGGTTGCTGTGTTGTGTATCCCAGTGTTCAACAATGAGGTTGGTGTGTTGTGTATCCCAGTGTTCAACCATGAGGTTGGTGTTTTGTGTATCCCAGTGTTCAACCATGAGGTTGCTGTGTTGTGTATCCCAGTGTTCAACAATGAGGTTGCTGTGTTGTGTATCCCAGTGTTCAACCATAAGGTTGCTGTGTTGTGTATCCCAGTGTTCAACCATGAGGCTGCTGTGTTGTGTATCACAGTGCTCAACCATGAGGCTGCTGTGTTGTGTATCACAGTGCTCAACCATGAGGTTGCTATGTTGTGTATCCCAGTGTTCAACAATGAGGCTGCTGTGTTGTGTATCCCAGTGTTCAACCATGAGGTTACTGTGCCGTGTACCCCAGAGTTCAACCATGAGGCTGCTGTGCTGTGTACCCCAGTGTTCAACCATGAGGTTGCTGTGCTGTGTATCCCAGTGTTAAACCATGAGGTTGCTGTGCTGTGTATCCCAGTGCTCAACCATGAGGCTGCTGTGTTGTGTATCCCAGTGTTCAACCATGAACTAATTCCGATCACAATCTAATCGAAGTCCAGACGTACATGCATAGGGGTCCTGAACAACAGAATGCATGTACCTGTGAAGGTGTCTTCACAAAATACAATTTCAACAAAAAGAACATCAACTGGGACCAGGTAAACCATGTCCTAAACGAAACATGTTGGGAAGATGTCTTAAATGACATGGATCCAAACCAGTGCCTTGAAAGGATCAACTTCCTGGTAGCCGAAGCATGTTCTAGGCATATTCCCCTAAGAAAGAAGAAGAGCAGGAGTAAACTGGAGAGAAAAAGACGCTCCCTCTACAGAAGACGACGAAGAGTCACTGAGCTCCTCAGGAGTGCTAGAATATCTGATACACGAAAGGAGGCGCTGATCAGGGAAGTGGAAACTATCGAACTTAAGCTAAATGACTCTTACAGGAACCAGGAGAGGCAGGAGGAGCTTAAAGCTATTAGTGAAATTGAAAGAAATTCAAAATATTTCTTTTCATATGCCAAAAACAAGGCAAATACCACATCTAGTATCGGGCCCTTACTCAGACAGGATGGGACTTACACAGACGACAACAAGGAAATGAGTGAAATATTGAAATCCCAGTACGACTCTGTGTTTAGTGAACCACTAATCGGTCTGAGGATCGACGACCCAAATGATTTCTTCATGAATAAGCCTCAAAACTCCATAAATGTATGCCAGATTTCCGACATTACCCTAACTCCGATAGATTTCGAAAAAGCCATTGACAACATGCCTATGCACTCAGCCCAGGGCCCAGACTCGTGGAACTCTTTTTTCATTAAGAACTGCAAGAAACCCCTCTCGCGTGCCCTAAGTACACTATGGAGGAGGAGCTTGGACATGGGTGAAATTCCACAGTCACTTAAAACAACGGATATAGCCCCACTCCATAAAGGTGGCAGCAAAGCATTAGCTAAGAACTATAGACCAATAGCTCTGACATCCCACATCATAAAAATCTTTGAAAGAGTGCTAAGAAGCAGGATTGCAAATCACCTGGATTCCCAAAATCTGCACAATCCAGGGCAACATGGGTTCAGGGCAGGTCGCTCCTGCCTCTCACAACTACTGGATCACTATGACATGGCCTTGGATGCACTGGAAGAAAATCAGAATGCAGATGTAATATACACAGACTTTGCAAAAGCATTTGACAAATGCGATCATGGCGTAATAGCCCATAAAATACGTGCTAAAGGAATAACTGGGAAAGTGGGGAGATGGATCTTCAACTTCCTAACAAATCGAACACAAAGAGTAGTGGTCAACAGAGTTAAATCGGAGGCTGCCATAGTGAAGAGCTCTGTTCCACAAGGCACAGTACCCGCCCCCATCTTATTCCTTATCCTCATATCAGACATAAACAGAGATATACACCACAGCACCGTATCATCCTTTGCGGATGATACTAGGATCTGCATGAGGCTGTCATCTGCTGAGTACGCGGTTAACCTCCAAGAAGATATAAACAAAGTTTTCCAGTGGGCAACGGTAAACAATATGATGTTCAATGAGGACAAATTCCAACTACTCCGTTATGGAAAACTGGAGGAGATAATAACTAGAACAGAGTATACTACTGACTCCGGCCATACAATAGAGCGGAAAAATAATGTAAGGGACCTGGGAGTAGTAATGTCTGAGGATCTCACTTTCAAGGATCACAACAGTGCCACGATCGCACGTGCAAAGAAAATGATAGGATGGATAATGAGAACTTTCAAAACGAGAGATGCCAAGCCCATGATGATCCTTTTCAAATCACTTGTTCTCTCTAGGCTGGAATACTGCTGTACATTAACATCTCCATACAAAGCAGGTGAAATCGCAGATCTAGAGAGTGTACAGAGATCCTTTACTGCACGTATAAGTTCTGTCTAGCACCTTAACTACTGGGAACGCTTGGAAGCACTTGACTTGTACTCGTTGGAACGCAGGATGGAGAGATATATCATAATCTACACTTGGAAAATCTTGGAAGGAATGGTCCCAAATCTGCGCACAGAAATCACTCCCTGTTTCACAAGGCACAGTACTCGCTCCCATCTTGTTCCTCATCCTCATATCCGACATAGACAAGGATGTCAGCCACAGCACCGTGTCTTCCTTTGCAGATGACACCCGAATCTGCATGACAGTGTCTTCCATTGCAGACACTGCAAAGCTCCAGGCGGACATCAACCAAATCTTTCAGTGGGCTGCAGAAAACAATATGAAGTTCAACGATGAGAAATTTCAATTACTCAGATATGGTAAACATGAGGAAATTAAATCTTCATCAGAGTACAAAACAAATTCTGGCCACAAAATAGAGCGAAACACCAACGTCAAAGACCTGGGAGTGATCTCACCTTCAAGGACCATAACATTGTATCAATCGCATCTGCTAGAAAAATGACAGGATGGATAATGAGAACCTTCAAAACTAGGGAGGCCAAGCCCATGATGACACTCTTCAGGTCACTTGTTCTATCTAGGCTGGAATATTGCTGCACACTAACAGCACCTTTCAAGGCAGGTGAAATTGCCGACCTAGAAAATGTACAGAGAACTTTCACGGCGCGCATAACGGAGATAAAACACCTCAATTATTGGGAGCGCTTGAGGTTCCTAAACCTGTATTCCCTGGAACGCAGGAGGGAGAGATACATGATTATATACACCTGGAAAATCCTAGAGGGACTAGTACCGAACTTGCACACGAGAATCACTCACTACGAAAGCAAAAGACTTGGCAGACGATGCACCATCCCCCCAATGGAAAGCAGGGGTGTCACTAGCACGTTAAGAGACCATACAATAAGTGTCAGGGGCCCGAGACTGTTCAACTGCCTCCCAGCACACATAAGGGGGATTACCAACAGACCCCTGGCAGTCTTCAAGCTGGCACTGGACAAGCACCTAAAGTCAGTTCCGGATCAGCCGGGCTGTGGCTCGTACGTTGGTTTGCGTGCAGCCAGCAGCAACAGCCTGGTTGATCAGGCTCTGATCCACCAGGAGGCCTGGTCACAGACCGGGCCGCGGGGGCGTTGACCCCCGGAACTCTCTCCAGGTAAACTCCAGGTAAACTCCTACGAAAGTAAAAGACTGGGCAGGCAATGCAAAATGCCGCAATAAAAAGTAGGGGCGCCATTGGTACACTAAGAGAAAACACCATAAGTGTCCGGGGCCCAAAACTGTTCAACAGCCTCCCATCAAGCATTAGGGAAATTGCCAATAAACCCCTGGCTGCCTTTAAGAGAGAGCTGGACAGATACCTAAAGTCAGTGCCGGATCAGCCGGGCTGTGGCTCGTACGTCGGACTGCGTGCGGCCAGCAGTAACAGCCTAGTTGATCATACCCTGATCCATCGGGAGGCCTGGTCATGGACCGGGCCGCGGGGGCGTTGATCCCCGGAATAACCTCCAGGTAACCTCCAGGTGTATCCCAGTATTCAACTATGAGGCTGCTGTGTTGTGTATCCCGGTTTTCAACCATGAGGCTGCTGTGTTGTGTATCCCAGTGTTCAACCATGAGGCTGCTGTGTTGTGTATCCCAGTGTTCAACCATGAGGCTGCTGTGATGTGTATCCCAGTGTTCAACCATGGGGCTGCTGTGTTGTGTATCCCAGTGTTCAACCATGAGGCTGCTGTGGTGTGAAAACCAGTATTCAACCATGAGGCTGCTGTGCTGTGTATCCCAGTGTTCAACCATGAGGTTGCGCTGTTGCGCATCCCAGTGTTGAACCATGAGGTTGCTGTGTTGTATACCCCAGTGTTCAACCATGACGCTGCTGTGCAGTGTATCAAAGTGTTCACCAAAGAGGCTGCTGTGCTGTGTACCCAGTGTTCAACCTTGAGGTTCCTGTGTTGTGTATTCCAGTGTTGAACCATGAGCCTCCTGTGTTGTGTATCCCAGTGTTCAACCATGAGGTTGCTGTGTTGTGTATCCCAGTGTTGAACAATGAGGTTGCTGTGTTGCGTATCCCAGTGTTCAACCATGAGGCTGCAGTGCTGTGTATCCCAGTGTTCAACCATGAGGCTGCTGTGCTGTGTATCACAGTGTTCAACCATGAGGTTGCTGTGTTGTGTATCCCAGTGTTGAACCATGAGGCTCCTGTGTTGTGTATCACAGTGTTCAACCATGAGGTTGCTGTGCTGTGTATCCCAGTGTTCAACCATGAGGTTGCTGTGATGTGTATCCCAGTGTTGAACCATGAGGCTCCTGTGTTGTGTATCACAGTGTTCAACCATGAGGTTGCTGTGTTGTGCATCCCAGTGTTCAACCATGAGGTTGCTGTGTTGTGTATCCCAGTGTTCAACCATGAGGATGCTGTGCTGTGTATCCGAGTGTTCAAACATGAGGTTTCTGTGCTGTGTATCCCAGTGTTCAACCATGAGGTTTCTGAGCTGTGTATCCCAGTGTTTAACCATGAGGTTGCTGTGCTGTGTATCCCAGAGTTCAACCATAAGGCAGTTGTGTTGTGTATCCCAATGTTCAATCATGAGGTTTCTGTGCTGTGTATCTCAGTGTTCAACCATGAGGTTTCTGTGCTGTGTATCCCAGTGTTCAACCATGAGGTTGCTATGCTGTGTATCCCAGTGGTCAACCATGAGGCTGCTGTGTTGTGTATCCCAGTGTTCAACCATGAGGCTGCTGTGCTGTGTATCCCAGTGTTCAACCATGATGTTGCTGTGCTGTGTATCCCAGTGTTCAACCATGAGGTTGCTGTGTTGTGTATCCCAATGTTCAACCATGAGGCTGCTGTGCTGTGTATCTCAGTGTTCAACCATGAGGCTGCTGTGTTGTGTATCCCAGTGTTCAACCATGAGGCTGTTGTGCTGTGTATCCCAGTGTTCAACCATGAGGCTGCTGTGTTGTGAATCCCAGTGTTCAACCATGAGGCTGCTGTGCTGTGTATCCCAGTGTTCAACCATGAGGTTGCTGTGCTGTGTATCACAGTGTTCAACCATGAGTTTGCTGTGTTGTGTATCTCAGTGTTCAACCATGAGGCTGCTGTGTTGTGTATCCCAGTGTTCAACCATGTGGCTGCTGTGATGTGTATCCCAGTGTTCAACCATGAGGCTGCTGTGATGTGTATCCCAGTGTTCAACCATAAGGCTGCTGTGATGTGTATCCCAGTGTTCAACCATGAGGCTGCTGTGTTGTGTATCCCAGTGTTCAACCATGATGTTGCTGTGTTGTGTATCCCAGTGCTCAACCATGAAGTTGCTGTGTTGTGTATCCCAGTGTTCAACCATGAGGCCGCTGTGTTGTGTATCCCAGTATTCAACCATGAGGTTGCTGTGTTGTGTATCCCAGTGTTCAACCATGAGGCTGCTGTGTTGTGTATCCCAGTGTTCATCCATGAGGCTGCTGTGCTGTGTATCCCAGTCTTCAACCATGAGTTTGCTGTGTTGTGTATCCAAGTGTTCAACCATGAGGCTGCTGTGTTTTGTATCCCAGTGTTCAACCATGAGGTTGCTGTGCTGTGTATCCCAGTGTTCAACCATGAGGCTGTTGTGCTCTGTATCCCAGTGTTCAACCATGAGGCTGCTGTGTTGTGTATCTCGGTGTTCAACCATGAGGTTGCAGAGTTGTGTATCCCAGTGTTCAACCATGAGGCTGCTGTGTTGTGTATCCCAGTGATCAACCATGAGGCAGCTGTGTTGTGTATCCCAGTGTTCAACCATGATATTGCTGTGTTATGTATCCCAGTGTTCAACCATGAGGCTGCTGTGCTGTGTATCCCAGTGTTCAACCATGAGGCTGCTGTGCTGTGTATCCCAGTGTTCAACCATGAGGTTGCTGTGTTGTGTATCTCAGTGTTCAACCATGAGGCTGCTGTGTTGTGTATCCCAGTGTTCAACCATGAGGCTGCTGTCCAGTGTATCTCAGTGTTCAACCATGAGGTTGCTGTGCTGTGTATCTCAGTGTTCAACCATGAGGTTTCTGTGTTGTGTATCCCAGTGTTCAACCATAAGGCTGCTGAGTTGTGTATACCAGTGTTCAACCATGATGTTGCTGTGTTGTGTATCCCAGTGCTCAACCATGAGGTTGCTGTGTTGTGTATCCGAGTGTTCAACAATGAGGCTGTTGTGTTGTGTATCTCAGTGTTCAACCATTGAGGTTGCTGTGTTGTGTATCCCAGTGTTCAACCATGGGGCTGCTGTGTTGTGTATCCCAGTGTTCAACCATGAGGCTGCTGTGCTGTGTATCCCAGTGTTCAACCATGAGGTTGCTGTGTTGTGTATCCTAGTGTTCAACCATGAGGTTGCTGTGTTTTGTATCCCAGTGTTTAAACATGAGGCTGCTGCGTTGTGTATCCCAGTGTTCAACCATTAGGCTGCTGTTCAGTGTATCCCAGTGTTCAACCATGAGGCTGCTGAGTTGTGTATATCAGTGTTCAACCATGAGGTTGCTGTGTTGTGTATCCCAGTGTTCAACTATGAGGCTGCTGTGCTGTGTATCCCAGTGTTCAACCATGAGGCTGCTGCGTTTTGTATCCCAGTGTTCAACCATGATGTGGATGTGTTGTGTATCCCAGTGTTCAACCATGAGGTTGCTGTGTTTTGTATCCCAGTGTTCAACCATGAGGTTGCTGTGCTGTGTATCCCAGTGTTCAACCATGAGACTGTTGTGCTGTGTATCCCAGTGTTCAACCATGAGGCTGCTGTGTTGTGTATCTCGGTGTTCAATCATGAGGTTGCAGTGTTGTGTATCCCAGTGTTCAACCATTAGGCTGCTGTTCTGCGTATCCCAGTGATCAACCATGAGGCTGCTGTGTTGTGTATCCCAGTGTTCAACCATGATATTGCTGTGTTATATATCCCAGTGTTCAACCATGAGGCTGCTCTGCTGTGTATCCCAGTGTTCAACCACAAGGCTGCTGTGCTGTGTATCCCATTGTTCAACCATGAGGTTGCTGTGTTGTGTATCTCAGTGTTCAACCATGAGGTTGCTGTGTTGTGTATCTCAGTGTTCAACCATGAGGCTGCTGTGTTGTGTATCCCAGTGTTCAACCATGAGGCTGCTGTCCAGTGTATCTCAGTGTTCAACCATGAGATTGCTGTGCTGTGTATCTCAGTGTTCAACAATGAGGTTTCTGTGTTGTGTATCCCAGTGTTCAACCATAAGGCTGCTGAGTTGTGTATCCCAGTGTTCAACCATGATGTTGCTGTGTTGTGTATCCCAGTGCTCAACCATGAGGTTGCTGTGTTGTGTATCCGAGTGTTCAACAATGAGGCTGTTGTGTTGTGTATCTCAGTGTTCAACCATGAGGTTGCTGTGTTGTGTATCCCAGTGTTCAACCATGAGGCTGCTGTGTTGTGTGTCTCAGTGTTCAACCATTGAGGTTGCTGTGTTGTGTATCCCAGTGTTCAACCATGGGGCTGCTGTGATGTGTATCCCAGTGTTCAACCATAAGGCTGCTGTGATGTGTATCCCAGTGTTCAACCATGAGGCTGCTGTGTTGTGTATCCCAGTGTTCAACCATGATGTTGCTGTGTTGTGTATCCCAGTGCTCAACCATGAAGTTGCTGTGTTGTGTATCCCAGTGTTCAACCATGAGGCCGCTGTGTTGTGTATCCCAGTATTCAACCATGAGGTTGCTGTGTTGTGTATCCCAGTGTTCAACCATGAGGCTGCTGTGTTGTGTATCCCAGTGTTCATCCATGAGGCTGCTGTGCTGTGTATCCCAGTCTTCAACCATGAGTTTGCTGTGTTGTGTATCCAAGTGTTCAACCATGAGGCTGCTGTGTTTTGTATCCCAGTGTTCAACCATGAGGTTGCTGTGCTGTGTATCCCAGTGTTCAACCATGAGGCTGTTGTGCTCTGTATCCCAGTGTTCAACCATGAGGCTGCTGTGTTGTGTATCTCGGTGTTCAACCATGAGGTTGCAGAGTTGTGTATCCCAGTGTTCAACCATGAGGCTGCTGTGTTGTGTATCCCAGTGATCAACCATGAGGCAGCTGTGTTGTGTATCCCAGTGTTCAACCATGATATTGCTGTGTTATGTATCCCAGTGTTCAACCATGAGGCTGCTGTGCTGTGTATCCCAGTGTTCAACCATGAGGCTGCTGTGCTGTGTATCCCAGTGTTCAACCATGAGGTTGCTGTGTTGTGTATCTCAGTGTTCAACCATGAGGCTGCTGTGTTGTGTATCCCAGTGTTCAACCATGAGGCTGCTGTCCAGTGTATCTCAGTGTTCAACCATGAGGTTGCTGTGCTGTGTATCTCAGTGTTCAACCATGAGGTTTCTGTGTTGTGTATCCCAGTGTTTAACCATAAGGCTGCTGAGTTGTGTATACCAGTGTTCAACCATGATGTTGCTGTGTTGTGTATCCCAGTGCTCAACCATGAGGTTGCTGTGTTGTGTATCCGAGTGTTCAACAATGAGGGTGTTGTGTTGTGTATCTCAGTGTTCAACCATTGAGGTTGCTGTGTTGTGTATCCCAGTGTTCAACCATGGGGCTGCTGTGTTGTGTATCCCAGTGTTCAACCATGAGGCTGCTGTGCTGTGTATCCCAGTGTTCAACCATGAGGTTGCTGTGTTGTGTATCCTAGTGTTCAACCATGAGGTTGCTGTGTTTTGTATCCCAGTGTTTAAACATGAGGCTGCTGCGTTGTGTATCCCAGTGTTCAACCATTAGGCTGCTGTTCAGTGTATCCCAGTGTTCAACCATGAGGCTGCTGAGTTGTGTATATCAGTGTTCAACCATGAGGTTGCTGTGTTGTGTATCCCAGTGTTCAACTATGAGGCTGCTGTGCTGTGTATCCCAGTGTTCAACCATGAGGCTGCTGCGTTTTGTATCCCAGTGTTCAACCATGATGTGGATGTGTTGTGTATCCCAGTGTTCAACCATGAGGTTGCTGTGTTTTGTATCCCAGTGTTCAACCATGAGGTTGCTGTGCTGTGTATCCCAGTGTTCAACCATGAGACTGTTGTGCTGTGTATCCCAGTGTTCAACCATGAGGCTGCTGTGTTGTGTATCTCGGTGTTCAATCATGAGGTTGCAGTGTTGTGTATCCCAGTGTTCAACCATTAGGCTGCTGTTCTGCGTATCCCAGTGATCAACCATGAGGCTGCTGTGTTGTGTATCCCAGTGTTCAACCATGATATTGCTGTGTTATATATCCCAGTGTTCAACCATGAGGCTGCTCTGCTGTGTATCCCAGTGTTCAACCACAAGGCTGCTGTGCTGTGTATCCCATTGTTCAACCATGAGGTTGCTGTGTTGTGTATCTCAGTGTTCAACCATGAGGTTGCTGTGTTGTGTATCTCAGTGTTCAACCATGAGGCTGCTGTGTTGTGTATCCCAGTGTTCAACCATGAGGCTGCTGTCCAGTGTATCTCAGTGTTCAACCATGAGGTTGCTGTGCTGTGTATCTCAGTGTTCAACAATGAGGTTTCTGTGTTGTGTATCCCAGTGTTCAACCATAAGGCTGCTGAGTTGTGTATCCCAGTGTTCAACCATGATGTTGCTGTGTTGTGTATCCCAGTGCTCAACCATGAGGTTGCTGTGTTGTGTATCCGAGTGTTCAACAATGAGGCTGTTGTGTTGTGTATCTCAGTGTTCAACCATGAGGTTGCTGTGTTGTGTATCCCAGTGTTCAACCATGAGGCTGCTGTGTTGTGTGTCTCAGTGTTCAACCATTGAGGTTGCTGTGTTGTGTATCCCAGTGTTCAACCATGGGGCTGCTGTGTTGTGTATCCCAGTGTTCAACCATGAGGCTGCTGTGCTGTGTATCCCAGTGTTCAACCATGAGGTTGCTGTGTTGTGTATCCCAGTGTTCAACCATGAGGTTGCTGTGTTTTGTATCCCAGTGTTTAAACATGAGGCTGCTGCGCTGTGTATCCCAGTGTTCAACCATTAGGCTGCTGTTCAGTGTATCCCAGTGTTCAACCATGAGGCTGCTGTGTTGTGTATATCAGTGTTCAACCATGAGGTTGCTGTGTTGTGTATCCCAGTGTTCAACTATGAGGCTGCTGTGTTGTGTATCCCAGTGCTCAACCATGAGGCTGCTGCGTTTTGTATCCCAGTGTTCAACCATGATGTGGCTGTGTTGTGTATCCCAGTGTTCAACCATGATGTTGCTGTGTTGTGTCTCCCAGTGTTCAACCATGATGTTGCTGTGTTGTGTATCCCAGTGTTCAACCATGATGTTGCTGTGTTGTATATCCCAGTGTACAACCATGAGATTGATGTGTTGTGTATCTCAGTGTTCAACCATGACGTTGCTGTGCTGTGTATCCCAGTGTTAAACCATGAGGTTGCTGTACTGTGTATCCCAGTGTTCAACCATGAGGTTGCTGTGCTGTGTATCCCAGTGTTCAACCATAAGGCTGCTGTGTTGTGTATCCCAGTGTTCAACCATGAGGTTGCTGTGCTGTGTATCCCAGTGTTCAAGTTTGAGGTTGCTATGCTGTGTATCCAAGTGTTCAACCATGAGGCTGCTGTGTTGTGTATCTCAGTGTTCAACCATGATGTTGCTGTGTTGTGTATCCCAGTGTTCAACCATGAGGTTGCTCTGATGTGTATCCAAGTGTTCAACCATGATGTTGCTGTGTTGTATATCCCAGTGTTCAACCACGAGGTTGCTGTGCTGTGTATATCAGTGTTCAACCATGAGGTTGCTGTGCTGTGTATCCCAGTGTTAAACCATGAGGTTGCTGTACTGTATATACCAGTGTTCAACACTGAGGTTGCTGTGCTGTGTGTCCCAGTGTTCAACCATGAGGATGCTGTGTTGTGTATCCCAGTGTTCAACCATGAGGCTGCTGTGTTGTGTATCAGAGTGTTCAACCATGAGGCTGCTGTGTTGTGTATCTCAGTGTTCAACCATGAGGCTGCTGTGTTGTGTATCCCAGTGTTCAACCATGAGGCTGCTGTGTTGGGTATCCCAGTGTTCAACCATGAGGCTGCTGTGTTTGGTATCCCAGTGTTCAACCATGAGGCTGCTGTGTTGGGTATCCCAGTGTTCAACCATGAGGATGCTGTGTTGTTTATCCCTGTGTTCAACCATGAGGATGCTGTGTTGTGTATCTCAGTGTTCAGCCATGAGGCTGCTTTGTTGTGTATCCCAGTGTTCAACCATGAGGCTGCTGTGCTGTGTATCCGAGTATTCAACCAAGAGGCTGCTGTGTTGTGTATCTCAGTGTTCAACCATGAGGCTGCTGTGTTGTGTATCCCAGAGTTCAACCATGAGGCTTCTGTGTTGTGTATCATAATGTTCAACCATGAGGCTGCTGTGTTGTGCATCCCAGTGTTCAACCATGAGGCTGCTGTGTTGTGTATCCCAGTGTTCAACCATGAGGCTGCTGTGTTGTATATCCCAGCGTTCAACCATGAGGCTGCTGTGTTGTGTATCCCAGAGTTCAACCATGAGGCTGCTGTGTTGTGTATCCCAGTGTTCAACCATGAGGCTGCTGTGTTGTGTATCTCAGTGTTCAACCATGAGGCTGCTTTGTTGGGTATCCCAGTGATCAACCATGAGGCTGCTGTGATGTGTATCTCAGTGTTCAACCATGAGGCTGCTGTGTTGTGTATCCCAGTGTTCAACCATGAGTTTGCTGTGTTGTGTATCCCAGTGTTCAAATATGAGGCTGCTGTGTTGGGTATCCCAGTGTTCAACCATGAGGCTGCTGTGTTGGGTATCCCAGTGTTCAACCATGAAGCTGCTGTGTTGGGTATCCCAGTGTTCAACCATGAGGCCGCTGTGTTGGGTATCCCAGTGTTCAATCATGAGGTTGCTGTGTTGTGTATCCCAGTGTTCAATCATGAGGCTGCTGTGTTGTGTATCCCAGTTTTCAACCATGAGGCTGCTGTGTTGTGTATCCCAGTGTTCAACCATGAGGCTGCTGTGCTGTGTATCCCAGTGTTCAACCATGAGGGTGCTGTGTTGTGTATCCCAGTGTTCAACCATGAGGCTGCTGCGTTGTGTTTCCCAGTGTTCAACCATGAGTTTGCTGTGTTGGGTATCCCCGTGTTCAACCATGAGGCTGCTGTCTTGTGTATCCAAGTGTTCAACCATGAGGCTGCTGTGCTGTGTATCCCAGTGTTCAACCATGAGGGTGCTGTGCTGTGTATCCCAGTGTTCAACCATGAGGTTGCTGTGTTGTGTATCTCAGTGTTCAACCATGAGGTTGCATTGCTGTGGTTCCCAGTGTTCAACCATGAGGCTGCTGTGTTGTGTATCTCAGTGTTCAACCATGAGGTTGCTGTGTTGTTTATCCCAGTGTTCAACTATGAGGTTCCTGTGTTGTGTATCTCAGTGTTCAACCATGAGGTTGCTGTGTTGTGTATCCCAGTGTTCAACCATAAGGCTGCTGTGTTGTGTAACCCAGTGTTCATCTATGAGGCTGCTGTGCTGTGTATCCCAGTGTTCAGTCATGAGGTTGCTGTGTAGTGTATCCCAGTGTTCAACCATGAGGCTGAAGTGTTTTGTACCCCAGTGTTCAACCATGAGGCTGCTGTGCTGTGTATCCCATTGTTCAACCATGAGGCTCCTGTGCTGTATATCCCAGTGTTCAACAAAGAGGCTGCTGTGTTGTGTATCTCAGTGTTCAACCAAGAGGTTGCTGTGTTGTGTATCCCATTGTTCAACCATGAGGCTGCTGTGCTGTGTATCCCAGTGTTCGACCATGAGGTTGCTGTGTTGTGTATCCCAGTGTTCAACCAGGAGGCTTCTGCTTTGTGTTTCCCAGTGTTCAACCATGAGTTTGCTGTGTTGGGTATCCCGGTGTTCAATCATGAGGCTGCTGTGTTGTGTATCCCAGTGTTCAACCATGATGTTGCTATGTTGTGTATTCCAGTGTTGAACCATGAGCCTCCTGTGTTGTGTATCCCAGTGTTCAACCATGAGGTTGCTGTGTTGTGTATCCCAGTGTTCAACCATGAGGCTGCTGTGCTGTGTATCCCAGTGTTCAACCATGAGGCTGCTGTGCTGTGTATCCCAGTGTTCAACCATGAGGCTGCTGTGTTGTGTATCCCAGTGTTCAACCATGAGGCTGCTGTGCTGTGTATCCCAGTGTTCAACCATGAGGCTGCTGTGCTGTGTATCCCAGTGTTCAACCATGAGGTTGTTGTGCTGTGTGTCCCAGTGTTCAACCATGAGGCTGCTGTGTTGTATATCCCAGTGTTCAACCATGTGGCTGCTGTGTTGAGTATCCCAGTGTTCAACCATGATGTTGATGTGTTGTGTATCCCAGTGCTCAACCATGAGGTTGCTGTGCTGTGGATCCCAGTGTTCAACCATGAGGCTGCTGTGTTGTGTATCCCAGTGTTCAACCATGCTGTGTTGTGTCTCTCAGTGTTCAACCATGAGGTTGCTGTGTTGTGTATCCCAGTGTTCAACCATGAACCTGCTGTGTTGTGTATCTCAGTGTTCAACCAAGAGGTTGCTGTGTTGTGTATCCCATAGTTCAACCACAAGTCTGCTGTGTTGTGTATCCCAGTGTTCAACCACAAGGCTGCTGTGCTGTGTATCCCAGTATTCAGTCATGAGGTTGCTGTGTTGTGTATCCCCGTTTTCAACCATGAGGCTGAAGTGTTTTGTATCCCAGTGTTCAACCATGAGGCTGCTGTGCTTTGTATCCCAGTGTTCAACCATGTGGCTCCTGTGCTGTACATCCCAGTGTTCAACCATGAGGCTGCTGTGTTGTGTATCTCAGTGTTCAACCAAGAGGTTGCTGTGTTGTGTATCCCAGTGTTCAACCATGAGGTTGCTGTGTTGTGTATCTCAGTGTTCAACCATAAGGCTGCTGCGTTGTGTTTCCCAGTGTTCAACCATGAGTTTGCTGTGTTGGGTATCCCGTTGTTCAACCATGAGGCTGGGTTGTGTATCCCAGTGTTCAACCATGAGGCTGCTGTGTTGGGTATCCCAGTGTTCAACCATGAGGTTGCTGTGTTGTGTATCCCAGTTTTCAACCATGAGGCTGCTGTGTTGTGTATCCCAGTTTTCAACCATGAGGCTGCTGTGTTGTGTATCCCAGTGTTCAACCATGAGGCTGCTGTGCTGTGTATCCCAGTGTTCAACCATGAGGTTGCTGTGTTGTGTATCCCAGTGTTCAACCATGAGGTTGCTGTGTTGGGTATCCCAGTGTTCAACCATGAGGCTGCTGTGTTGTGTATCCCAGTGTTCAACCATGAGGCTGCTGTGCTGTGTATCCCTGTGTTCAACCATGAGTGTTCAACCATGCTGTGTTGTGTATCCCAGTGTTCAACCATGAGGCTGCTGTGTTGTGTATCCCAGAGTTCAACCATGATGTTGCTGTGTTGTGTATCCCAGTGTTCAACCATGAGGCTGAGGTGCTGTGTATCCTAGTGTTCAACCATGAGGCTGCTGTGCTGTGTATCCCAGTGTTCAACCATGATGTTGCTGTGTTGTGTATCCCAGTGTTCAACCATGAGGTTGCTGTGTTGTGTATCCCAGTGTTCAACCATGAGGCTGCTGTGTTGTGTATCCCAGTGTTCAACCATGAGGTTGCTGTGTTGTGTATCCCAGTGTTCAACCATGAGGCTGCTGTGTTGTGTATCCCAGTGTTCAACCATGAGGCTGCTGTGTTGTGTATCTCAGTGTTCAACCATAGGCTGCTGTGTTGTGTATCCCAGTGTTCAACCATGTGTCTGCTGTGTTGTGTATCTCAGTGTTCAACCATGAGGATGCTGTGTTGTGTACCCCAGTGTTCAACCATGAGGCTGATGTGTTGTGTATCCCAGTGTTCAACCATGAGTCTGCTGTGTAGGGTATCCCAGTGTTCAACCATGAGGCTGCTGTGTTGTGTATTCCAGTGTTCAACCATGAGGCTGCTGTGTTGTGTATCCCAGTGCTCAACCATGAGGTTGCTGTGCTGTGGATCCCAGTGTTCAACCATGAGGCTGCTGTGTTGTGTATCCCAGTGTTCAACCATGAGGCTGCTGTGTTGTGTATCCCAGTGTTCAACCATGAGGCTGTTGCGTTGTGTATCTAAGTGTTCAACCATGAGGCTGCTGTGTTGTGTATCCCAGTGATCAACCATGAGGCTGCTGTGTTGTGTATCCCAGTGTTCAACCATGAGGCTGCTATGTTGTGTATCCCAGTGTTCAACCATGAGGCTGCTGTGTTGTGTATCCCAGTGTTCAACCATGAGGCTGTTGCGTTGTGTATCTAAGTGTTCAACCATGAGGCTCCTGTGTTGGGTATCCCAGTGTTCAACCATGAAGCTACTGTGTTGTGAATCTCAGTGTTCAATCATGAGGCTGCTGTGTTGTGTATCCCAGTGTTCAACCATGATGTTGCTATGTTGTGTATCCCAGTGTTCAACCATCAGGCTGCTGTGTTGTGTATCCCAGTGTTCAACCATGAGGCTGCTGTGTTGTGTATCCCAGTGTTCAACCATGAGGCTGTTGCGTTGTGTATCTAAGTGTTCAACCATGAGGCTCCTGTGTTGGGTTTCCCAGTGTTCAACCATGAGGCTGCTGTGTTGTGAATCTCAGTGTTCAATCATGAGGCTGCTGTGTTGTGTATCCCAGTGTTCAACCATCAGGCTGCTGTGTTGTGTTTCCCTGTGTTCAACCATGAGGTTGCTGTGCTTGTGTGCTCCCAAGTGTTCAACCATGAGGCTGCTGTGTTGTGTATCCCAGTCCCAGTGTTCAACCATGAGGCTGCTGTGTTGTATCCCAGTGTTCAACCATGAGGTTGCTGTGTTGTGTATCCCAGTGTTCAACCATGAGGCTGCTGTGCTGTGTATCCCAGTGTTCAACCATGAGGCTGCTGTGGATGTTGCTGTGCTGTGAATTCCAGTGTTCAACCATGAGGCTGCTGTGTTGTGTATCCCAGTGTTCAACCATGAGGCTGCTGTGTTGTGTATCTCAGTGTTCAACCATGAGGTTGCTGTGTTGTGTATCCCAGTGTTCAACCATGAGGCTGCTGTGTTGTGTATCTCAGTGTTCAACCATGAAGTTGCTGTGTTGTGTATCCCAGTGTTCAACCATAAGGCTGCTGTGTTGTGTATCCAAGTGGTCATATATGAGGCTGCTGTGCTGTGTATAACAGTGTTCAGTCATGAGGTTGCTGTGTTGTGTATCCCCGTGTTCAACCATGAGGCTGAAGTGTTTTGTATCCCAGTGTTCAACAATGATCCTGCTGTGCTGTGTATCCCAGTGTTCAACCATGAGGCTGCTGTTCTGTATATCCCAGTGTTCAACAATGACGCTGCTGTGTTGTGTATCTCAGTGTTGAACCAAGAGGTTGCTGTGTTGTGCATCCCAGTGTTCAACCATGAGGCTGCTTTGCTGCGTATCCCAGTGTTCAACCAAGAGGCTGCTGTGTTGTGTATCCCAGAGTTCAACCATGATGTTGCTGTGTTGTGTATCCCAGTGTTCAACCATGAGGCTGAGGTGCTGTGTATCCTAGTGTTCAACCATGAGGCTGCTGTGCTGTGTATCCCAGTGTTCAACCATGAGGTTGCTGTGTTGTGTATCTCAGTGTTTAACCATGAGGCTGCTGTGCTGTGTATCCCAGTGTTCAACCATGAGGCTACTGTGCTGTGTATCCCAGTGTTCAACCATGAGGTTGCTGTTCTGTGTGTCCCAGTGTTCAACCATTAGGCTGCTGTGCTTTGAATCTCAGTGTTCAACCATGAGGCTGCTGTGCATTGTATCCCAGTGTTCAACCATAAGGCTGCTGTGCTGTGCATCCCAGTGTTCAACCATGATGTTGCTGTGTTGTGTATCTCAGTGTTCAACCATGAAGCTGCTGTGTTGTGTATCCCAGTGTTCAACCATGAGGCTGCTGTACTGTGTATCCCAGTGTTCAACCATGAGGTTGCTGTGCTGTGTGTCCCAGTGTTCAACCATGAGGCTGCTGTGTTGTGTATCCCAGTGTTCAACCATGTGGCTGCTGTGTTGCATATCCCAGTGTTCAACCATGATGTTGCTGTGTTGTGTATCCCAGTGCTCAACCATGAGGTTGCTGTACTGTGGATCCCATTGTTCAACCATAAGGCTGCTGTGTTGTGTATCTCAGTGTTCAACCATGAGGTTGCTGTGTTGTGTATCCCAGTGTTCAACCATGAGGCTCCTGTGTTGTGTATCTCAGTGTTCAACCATGAGGTTGCTGTGTTGTGTATCCCAGTGTTCAACCATAACGCTGCTGTGTTGTGTATCCCAGTGATCATCTATGAGGCTGCTGTGCTGTGTATCCCAGTGTTCAGTCATGAGGTTGCTGTGTTGTGTATCCCCGTGTTCAACCATGAGGCTGAAGTGTTTTGTATCCCAGAGTTCAACCATGAGGCTGCTGTGCTGTGTATCCCAGTGTTCAACCATGAGGCTGCTGTGCTGTACATCCCAGTGTTCAACCATGACGCTGCTGTGTTGTGTATCTCAGTGTTCAACCAAAAGGTTGCTGTGTTGTGTATCCCAGTGTTCAACCATGAGGCTGCTGTGCTGTGTATCCCAGTGTTCAACCATGAGGTTGCTGTGTTGTGTATCCCAGTGTTCAACCATGAGGCTGCTGCGTTGTGTATCCCAGTGTTCAACCATGAGTCTGCTGTCTTTTGTATCCAAGTGTTCAACCATGAGGCTGCTGTGCTGTGTATCCCAGTGTTCAACCATGAGGCTGCTGTGCTGTGTATCCCAGTGTTCAACCATGAGGCTGCTGTGTTGTGTATCTCAGTGTTCAACCATGAGGCTGCTGTGTTGTGTATCCCAGTGTTCAACCATGAGGCTGCTGTGCTGTGTATCCCAGTGTTCAACCATGAAGCTGCTGTGTTGTGTATCCCAGTGTTCAACCATGAGGTTGCTGTGTTGTGTATCCCAGATTGTATCCCAGTGTTCAACCATGAGGCTGCTGTGCTGTGTATCCCAGTGTTCAACCATGAGGTTGCTGTGTTGTGTATCTCAGTGTTCAACCATGAGGCTGCTGTGTTGTGTATCCCAGTGTTCAACCATGAGGCTGCTGTGCTGTGTATCCCAGTGTTCAACCATGAGGTTGCTGTGCTGTGTGTCCCAGTGTTCAACCATGAGGCTGCTGTGTTGTGTATCCCAGTGTTCAACCATGAGGCTGCTGTGTTGTGTATCCCAGTGTTCAACCATGATGTTGCTGTGTTGTGTATCCCAGTGCTCAACCATGAGGTTGCTGTGCTGTGGATCCCAGTGTTCAACCATGAGGCTGCTGTGTTGTGTATCTCAGTGTTCAACCATGAGGTTGCTGTGTTGTGTATCCCAGTGTTCAACCATGAGGCTGCTGTGTTGTGTATCTCAGTGTTCAACCATGAGGTTGCTGTGTTGTGTATCCCAGTGTTCAACCATGAGGCTGCTGTGTGTGTATCCCAGTGTCATCTATGAGGCTATCCCAGTGTTCAGTCATGAGGATGCTGTGTTGTGTATCCCCGTGTTCAACCATGTGTTCAACCATGAGGCTGCTGTGTGTGTATCCCAGTGTTCAACCATGAGGCTCCTGTGTGTTCAGTGCTCAACCATGAGGTTGCTGTACTGTGGATCCCAGTGTTCAACTATAAGGCTGCTGTGTTGTGTATCTCAGTGTTCAAATATGAGGTTGCTGTGTTGTGTTTCCCAGTGTTCAACCATGAGTTTGCTGTGTTGGGTATCCCGTTTTTCAACCATGAGGCTGCTGTCTTGTGTATCCCAGTGTTCAACCATGTGGCTGCTGTGTTGAATATCCCAGTTTTCAACCATGATGTTGCTGTATTGTGTATCCCAGTGCTCAACCATGAGGTTGCTGTGTTGTGTATCTCAGTGTTCAACCATGAGGCTGCTGTGTTGTGTATCCCAGTGTTCAACCATGAGGCTGCTGTGCTGTGTATCCCAGTGTTCAACCATGAGGTTGCTGTGTTGTGTATCCCAGTGTTCAACCATGAGGCTGCTGTGTTGTATATCCCAGTGTTCAACCACGTGGCTGCTGTGTTACGTATCCCAGTGGTTAACCATGATGTTGCTGTGTTGTGTATCCCAGTGCTCAACCATGAGGTTGCTGTGCTGTGGATCCCAGTGTTCAACCATGAGGCTGCTGTGTTGTGTATCTCAGTGTTCAACCATGAGGTTGCTGTGTTGTGTATCCCAGTGTTCAACCATGAGGCTGCTGTGTTGTGTATCTCAGTGTTCAACCATGAGGTTGCTGTGTTGTGTATCCCAGTGTTCAACCATAAGGCTGCTGTGTTGTGTATCCCAGTGTTCATCTATGAGGCTGCTGTGCTGTGTATCCCAGTGTTCAGTCATGAGGTTGCTGTGTTGTGTATCCCCGTGTTCAACCATGAGGCTGAAGTGTTTTGTATCCCAGTGTTCAACAATGAGGCTGCTGTGCTGTGTATCCCAGTGTTCAACCATGAGGCTGCTGTGCTGTATATCCCAGTGTTCAACCATGAGGCTGCTGTGTTGTGTATCTCAGTGTTCAACCAAGAGGTTGCTGTGTTGTGCATCCCAGTTTTCAACCATGAGGCTGCTGTGCTGCGTATCCCAGTGTTCAACCATGAGGCTGCTGTGTTGTGTATCCCAGAGTTCAACCATGATGTTGCTGTGTTGTGTATCCCAGTGTTCAACCATGAGGCTGAGGTGCTGTGTATCCCAGTGTTCAACCATGAGGCTGCTGTGCTGTGTATCCCAGTGTTCAACCATGAGGTTGCTGTGTTGTGTATCTCAGTGTTCAACCATGAGGCTGCTGTGCTGTGTATCCCAGTGTTCAACCATGAGGCTACTGTGCTGTGCATCCCAGTGTTCAACCATGAGGTTGCTGTGTTGTGTATCCTGTGCAGTGTTCAACCATGAGGCTGCTGTGCATTGTATCCCAGTGTTCAACCATGAGGCTGCTGTGCTGTGTATCCCAGTGTTCAACCATGATGTTGCTGTGTTGTGTATCTCATTGCTCAACCATGAGGCTGCTGTGTTGTGTATCCCAGTGTTCAACCATGAGGCTGCTGTGCTGTGTATCCCAGTGTTCAACCATGAGGTTGCTGTGCTGTGTGTCCCAGTGTTCAACCATGAGGCTGCTGTGTTGTGTATAGCAGTGTTCAACCATGTGGCTGCTGTGTTGCATATCCCACTGTTCAACCATGATGTTGCTGTGTTGTGTATCCCAGTGTTCAACCATGAGGCTGTTGTGCTGTGTATCCCTGTGTTCAACCATGAGGGTGCTGACTTGTGTATCCCAGTGTTCAACCATGAGGCTGCTGCGTTGTGTATCTCAGTGTTCAACCATGAGGTTGCTGTGCTGTGTGTCCCAGTGTTCAACCTTGAGGCTGCTGTGTTGTGTATCCCAGTGTTCATCTATGAGGCTGCTGTGCTGTGTATCCCAGTGTTCAGTCATGAGGTTGCTGTGTTGTGTATCCCCGTGTTCAACCATGAGGCTGAAGTGTTGTGTATCCCAGTGTTCAACCATGAGGCTGTTGTGCTGTGTATCCCTGTGTTCAACCATGAGGGTGCTGTCTTGTGTATCCCAGTGTTCAACCATGAGGCTGCTGCGTTGTATTTCCCAGTGTTCAACCATGAGTTTGCTGTGTTGTGTATCCCAGTGTTCAACCATGAGGCTGCTGTGCTGTGTATCCCAGTGTTCAACCATGATGTTGCTGTGTTGTGTATCTCATTGCTCAACCATGAGGCTGCTGTGTTGTGTATCCCAGTGTTCAACCATGAGGCTGCTGTGCTGTGTATCCCAGTGTTCAACCATGAGGCTGCTGTGCTGTGTATCCCAGTGTTCAACCATGAGGCTGCTGTGTTGTGTATCTCAGTGTTCAACCATGAGGCTGCTGTGTTGTGTATCCCAGTGTTCAACCATGAGGCTGCTGTGCTGTGTATCCCAGTGTTCAACCATGAGGTTGCTGTGCTGTGTGTCCCAGTGTTCAACCATGAGGCTGCTGTGTTGTGTATCCCAGTGTTCAACCATGTGGCTGCTGTGTTGCATATCCCAGTGTTCAACCATGATGTTGCTGTGTTGTGTATCCCAGTGCTCAACCATGAGGTTGCTGTGCTGTGGATCCCAGTGTTCAACCATGAGGCTGCTGTGTTGTGTATCTCAGTGTTCAACCATGAGGTTGCTGTGTTGTGTATCCCAGTGTTCAACCATGAGGCTGCTGTGTTGTGTATCTCAGTGTTCAACCATGAGGTTGCTGTGTTGTGTATCCCAGTGTTCAACCATAAGGCTGCTGTGTTGTGTATCCCAGTGTTCATCTATGAGGCTGCTGTGCTGTGTATCCCAGTATTCAGTCATGAGGTTGCTGTGTTGTGTATCCCCGTTTTCAACCATGAGGCTGAAGTGTTTTGTATCCCAGTGTTCAACCATGAGGCTGCTGTGCTTTGTATCCCAGTGTTCAACCATGAGGCTGCTGTGCTGTATATCCCAGTGTTCAACCATGAGGCTGCTGTGTTGTGTATCTCAGTGTTCAACCAAGAGGTTGCTGTGTTGTGTATCCCAGTGTTCAACCATGAGGCTGCTGTGCTGTGTATCCCAGTGTTCAACCATGAGGCTGCTGTGTTGTGTATCCCAGTGTTCAACCATGAGTTGCTGTGTTGTGTATCCTAGTGTTCAACCATGAGGCTGAGGTGCTGTGTATCCCAGTGTTCAACCATGAGGCTGCTGTGCTGTGTATCCCAGTGTTCAACCATGAGGTTGCTGTGTTGTGTATCTCAGTGTTCAACCATGAGGCTGCTGTGTTGTGTATCCCAGTGTTCAACCATGAGGTTGCTGTGCTGTGTATCCCAGTGTTCAACCATGAGGCTGCTGCGTTGTGTTTCCCAGTGTTCAACCATGAGTTTGCTATGTTGGGTATCCCGTTGTTCAACCATGAGGCTGCTGTCTTGTGTATCCAAGTGTTCAACCATAAGGCTGCTGCGTTGTTTTTCCCAGTGTTCAACCATGAGGTTGCTGTTTTGTGTATCTCAGTGTTCAACCATCAGGCTGCTGTGTTGTGTATCCCAGTGTACAACCATGAGGCTGCTGTGCTGTGTATCCCAGTGTTCAACCATGAGGTTGCTGTGCTGTGTGTCCCAATGTTCAACCATGAGGCTGCTGTGTTGTATATCCCAGTGTTCAACCATGTGGCTGCTGAGTTACGTATCCCAGTGTTCAACCATGATGTTGCTGTGTTGTGAATGCCAGTGCTCAACCATGAGGTTGCTGTGCTGTGGATCCCAGTGTTCAACCATGAGGCTGCTGTGTTGTGTATCTCAGTGTTCAACCATGAGGTTGCTGTGTTGTGTATCCCAGTGTTCAACCATGAGGCTGCTGTGTTGTGTATCTCAGTGTTCAACCATGAGGTTGCTGTGTTGTGTATCCCAGTGTTCAACCATAAGGCTGCTTTGTTGTGTATCCCAGTGTTCATCTATGAGGCTGCTGTGCTGTGTATCCCTGTGTTCAGTCATGAGGTTGCTGTGTTGTGTATCCCCGTGTTCAACCATGAGGCTGAAGTGTTTTGTATCCCAAAGTTCAACCATGAGGCTGCTGTGCTGTGTATCCCAGTGTTCAACCATGAGGCTCCTGTGCTGTACATCCCAGTGTTCAACCATGATGCTGCTGTGTTGTGTATCCCAGTGTTCAACCATGAGGCTGCTGTGCTGAGTATCCCAGTGTTCAACCATGAGGTTGCTGTGTTGTGTATTATCCCAGTGTTCAACCATGAGGTTGCTGTGTTGTGTATCTCAGTGTTCAACCATGAGGCTGCTGTGTTGTGTATCCCAGTGTTCAACCATGAGGCTGCTGTGCTGCGTATCCCAGTGTTCAACCGTGAGGCTGCTGTGTTGTGTATCCCAGAGTTCAACCATGATGTTGCTGTGTTGTGTATCCCAGTGTTCAACCATGAGGCTGAGGTGCAGTGCATCCCAGTGTTCAACCATGAGGCTGCTGTGCTGTGTATCCCAGTGTTCAACCATGAGGCTGCTGTGTTGTGTATCTCAGTGTTCAACCATGAGGCTGCTGTTCTGTGTATCCCAGTGTTCAACCATGAGGCTACTGTGCTGTGTATCCCAGTGTTCAACCATGAGGTTGCTGTTCTGTGTGTCCCAGTGTTCAACCATTAGGCTGCTGTGTTGTGAATCTCAGTGTTCAACCATGAGGCTGCTGTGCATTGTATCCCAGTGTTCAACCATAAGGCTGCTGTGCAGTGCATCCCAGTGTTCAACCATGATGTTGCCATGTTGTGTATCTCAGTGTTCAACCATCTGGCTGCTGTGTTGTGTATCCCAGTGTTCAACCATGAGGCTGCTGTACTGTGTATCCCAGTGTTCAACCATGAGGTTGCTGTGCTGTGTGTCCCAGTGTTCAACCATGAGGCTGCTGTGTTGTGTATCCCAGTGTTCAACCATGTGGCTGCTGTGTTGCATATCCCAGTGTTCAACCATGATGTTGCTGTGTTGTGTATCCCAGTGCTCAACCATGAGGTTGCTGTGCTGTGGATCCCAGTGTTCAACCATGAGGCTGCTGTGTTGTGTATCTCAGTGTTCAACCATGAGGTTGCTGTGTTGTGTATCCCAGTGTTCAACCATGAGTCTGCTGTGTTGTGTATCTCTGTGTTCAACCATGAGGTTGCTGTGTTGTGTATCCCAGTGTTCAACCATAACGGTGTTGTGTTGTGTATCCCAGTGTTCATCTATGTGGCTGCTGTGCTGTGTATCCCAGTGTTCAGTCATGAGGTTGCTGTGTTGACTATCCTCGTGTTCAACCATGAGGCTGCTGTGTTGTGTATCCCAGTGTTCAACCATGAGGCTGCTGTGCTGTGTATCCCAGTGTTCAACCATGAGGCTCCTGTGCTGTACATCCCAGTGTTCAACCATGAGGCTGCTGTGTTGTGTATCTCAGTGTTCAACCAAGAGGTTGCTGTGTTGTGTATCCCAGTGTTCAACCATGAGGCTGCTGTGCTGTGTATCCCAGTGTTCAACCATGAGGTTGCTGTGTTGTGTATCCCAGTGTTCAACCATGAGGCTCCTGTGCTGTACATCCCAGTGTTCAACCATGAGTTTGCTGTGTTGGGTATCCCGTTGTTCAACCATGAGGCTGCTGTCTTTTGTATCCAAGTGTTCAACCATGAGGCTGCTGTGTTGTGTATCTCAGTGTTCAACCATGAGGCTGCTGTGTTGTGTATCCCAGTGTTCAACCATGAGGCTGCTGTGCTGTGTATCCCAGTGTTCAACCATGAGGTTGCTGTGCTGTTTGTCCCAGTGTTCAACCATGAGGCTGCTGTGTTGTATATCCCAGTGTTCAACCATGAGGCTTGCTGTGTATCCCAGTGTTCAACCATGAGGCTGCTGTGCTGTGTATCCCAGTGCTCAACCATGAGGTTGCTGTGCTGTGGATCCCAGTGTTCAACCATGAGGCTGCTGTGTTGCGTGTCTCAATGTTCAACCATGAGGCTGCTGTGCTGTGTATGCCAGTGTTCAACGATGAGTTTGCTGTGTTGTGTACCTCAGTGTTCAAGCATGAGGCTGCTGTGTTGTGTATCCCAGTGTTCAACCATGAGGCTGCTGTGCTGTGTATCCCAGTGTTCAACCATGAGGCTGCTGTGCTGTGTATCCCAGTGTTCAACCATGAGGTTGCTGTGTTGTGTATCTCAGTGTTCAACCATGAGGCTGCTGTGTTGTGTATCCCAGTGTTCAACCATGAGGCTGCTGTGCTGTGTATCCCAGTGTTCAACCATGAGGTTGCTGTGCTGTGTGTCCCAGTGTTCAACCATGAGGCTGCTGTGTTGTATATCCCAGTGTTCAACCATGTGGCTGCTGTGTTACGTATCCCAGTGTTCAACCATGATGTTGCTGTGTTGTGTATCCCAGTGCTCAACCATGAGGTTGCTGTGCTGTGGATCCCAGTGTTCAACCATGAGGCTGCTGTGTTGTGTATCTCAGTGTTCAACCATGAGGTTGCTGTGTTGTGTATCCCAGTGTTCAACCATGAGGCTGCTGTGTTGTGTATCTCAGTGTTCAACCATGAGGTTGCTGTGTTGTGTATCCCAGTGTTCAACCATAAGGCTGCTTTGTTGTGTATCCCAGTGTTCATCTATGAGGCTGCTCTGCTGTGTATCCCAGTGTTCAGTCATGAGGTAGCTGTGTTGTGTATCCCCGTGTTCAACCATGAGGCTGAAGTGTTTTGTATCCGAGTGTTCAACAATGAGGCTGCTGTGCTGTGTATCCCAGTGTTCAACCATGAGGCTGCTGTGTTGTGTGTTCAACCATGAGGCTGCTATGTTGTGTATCCCAGTGTTCAACCATGAGGCTGCTGTGTTGTGTATCCCAGTGTTCAACCATGAAGCTACTGTGTTGTGAATCTCAGTGTTCAATCATGAGGCTGCTGTGTTGTGTATCCCAATGTTCAACCATGATGTTGCTATGTTGTGTATCCCAGTGTTCAACCATCAGGCTGCTGTGTTGTGTTTCCCTGTGTACAACCATGAGGTTGCTGTGTTGGGTAACCCAGTGTTCAACCATGAGGCTGCTCTGTTGTGTATCTCAGTGTTCAAAAATGAGGTTGCTGTGTTGTGTATCCCAGTGTTCAACCATGAGGCTGCTGTGTTGTGTATCTCAGTGTTCAACCATGAAGTTGCTGTGTTGTGTATCCCAGTGTTCAACTATAAGGCTGCTGTGTTGTGTATCCCAGTGTTCAACCATGAGGCTGAGGTGCTGTGTATCCCAGTGTTCAACCATGAGGCTGCTGTGCTGTGTATCCCAGTGTTCAACCATGAGGTTGCTGTGTTGTGTATCTCAGTGTTCAACCATGAGGCTGCTGTGCTGTGTATCCCAGTGTTCAACCATGAGGCTACTGTGCTGTGTATCCCAGTGTTCAACCATGAGGTTGCTGTGCTGTGTGTCCCAGTGTTCAACCATTAGGCTGCTGTGTTGTGTATCCCAGTGTTCAACCATGAGGCTGCTGTGCATTGTATCCCAGTGTTCAACCATGAGGCTGCTGTGCATTGTATCCCAGTGTTCAACCATGATGTTGCTGTGTTGTGTATCTCAGTGTTCAACCATGAGGCTGCTGTGTTGTGTATCCCAGTGTTCAACCATGAGACTGCTGTGCTGTGTATCCCAGTGTTCAATCATGAGGTTGCTGTGCTGTGTGTCCCAGTGTTCAACCATGAGGCTGCTGTGTTGTGTATCCCAGTGTTCAACCATGTGGCTGCTGTATTGCATATCCCAGTGTTCAACCATGATGTTGCTGTGTTGTGTATCCCAGTGCTCAACCATGAGGTTGCTGTGCTGTGGATCCCAGTGTTCAACCATAAGGCTGCTGTGTTGTGTATCTCAGTGTTCAACCATGAGGTTGCTGTGTTGTGTATCCCAGTGTTCAACCATGAGGCTGCTGTGTTGTGTATCTCAGTGTTCAACCATGAGGTTGCTGTGTTGTGTATCCCAGTGTTCAACCATGAGGCTGCTGTGTTGTGTATCCCAGTGTTCAACCATGAGGCTGCTGTGTTGTGTATCCCAGTGTTCATCCATGAGGTTGCTGTGTTGTGTATCCCAGTGATCAACTATGAGGCTGCTGTGCTGTGTATCCCAGTGTTCAACCATAAGGCTGCTGTGTTGTGTATCTCAGTGTTCAACCATGAGGTTGCTGTGTTGTGTATCCCAGTGTTCAACCATAACGCTGTTGTGTTGTGTATCCCAGTGATCATCTATGAGGCTGCTGTGCTGTGTATCCCAGTGTTCAGTCATGACGTTGTTGTGTTGTGTATCCCCGTGTTCAACCATGAGGCTGAAGTGTTTTGTATCCCAGAGTTCAACCATGAGGCTGCTGTGCTGTGTATCCCAGTGTTCAACCATGAGGCTGTGCTGTACATCCCAGTGTTCAACCATGAGTGCTGTGTTGTGTATCTGTGTTCAACCATGAGGTTGCTGTGTTGTGTATCCCAGTGTTCAACCATGAGGCTGCTGTCTGTGTTTCCCAGTGTTCAACCATGAGTGCTGTGTTGGGTATCCCGTTGTTCAACCATGAGGCTGCTGTCTTGTGTATCCAAGTGTTCAACCATGAGGCTGCTGTGCTGTGTATCCCAGAGTTCAACCATGAGGCTGCTGTGCTGTGTATCCCAGTGTTCAACCATGAGGTTGCTGTGTTGTGTATCTCAGTGTTCAACCATGAGGCTGCTGTGTTGTGTATCCCAGTGTTCAACCATGAGGCTGCTGTGCTGTGTATCCCAGTGTTCAACCATGAGGTTGCTGTGCTGTGTGTCCCAGTGTTCAACCATGAGGCTGCTGTGTTGTATATCCCAGTGTTCAACCATGTGGCTGCTGTGTTACGTATCCCAGTGTTCAACCATGATGTTGCTGTGTTGTGTATCCCAGTGCTCAACCATGAGGTTGCTGTGCTGTGGATCCCAGTGTTCAACCATGAGGCTGCTGTGTTGTGTATCTCAGTGTTCAACCATGAGGTTGCTGTGTTGTGTATCCCAGTGTTCAACCATGAGGCTGCTGTGTTGTGTATCTCAGTGTTCAACCATGAGGTTGCTGTGTTGTGTATCCCAGTGTTCAACCATAAGGCTGCTGTGTTGTGTATCCCAGTGTTCATCTATGAGGCTGCTGTGCTGTGTATCCCAGTGTTCAGTCATGAGGTTGCTGTGTTGTGTATCCCCGTATTCAGCCATGAGGCTGAAGTGTTTTGTATCCCAGTGTTCAACAATGAGGCTGCTGTGCTGTGTATCCCAGTGTTCAACCATGAGGCTGCTGTGCTGTATATCACAGTGTTCAACCATGAGGCTGCTGTGTTGTGTATCTCAGTGTTCAACCAAGAGGTTGCTGTGTTGTGCATCCCAGTGTTCAACCATGAGGCTGCTGTGCTGCGTTTCCCAGTGTTCAACCATGAGGCTGCTGTGTTGTGTATCCCAGAGTTCAACCATGATGTTGCTGTGTTGTGTATCCCAGTGTTCAACCATGAGGCTGAGGTGCTGTGTATCCCAGTGTTCAACCATGAGGCTGCTGTGCTGTGTATCCCAGTGTTCAACCATGAGGTTGCTGTGTTGTGTATCTCAGTGTTCAACCATGAGGCTGCTGTGTTGTGTATCCCAGTGTTCAACCATGAGGCTGCTGTGCTGTGTATCCCAGTGTTCAACCATGAGGCTGCTGTGCTGTGTATCCCATTGTTCAACAATGAGGTTGCTGTGCTCTGTGTCCCAGTGTTCAACCATGAAGCTGCTGTGTTGTGTATCCCAGTGTTCAACCATGAGGCTGCTGTGTTGTGTATCCCAGTGTTCAACCATGAGGCTGCTGTGTTGTGTATCCCAGTGTTCAACCATGAGGCTGCTGTGTTGTGTATCCCAGTGTTCAACCATGAGGCTGCTGTGCTGTGTATCCCAGTGTTCAACCATGAGGCTGCTGTGTTGTGTATCCCAGTGTTCAACCATGAGGGTGCTGTGTTGTGTATCCCAGTGTTCAACCATGAGGCTGCTGTGTTGTGTATCTCAGTGTTCAACCATGAGGCTGCTGTGTTGTGTATCCCAGTGTTCAACCATGAGGCTGCTGTGTTGAGTATCGCAGTGTTCAACCATGATGGTGCTGTGTTGTGTATCCCAGTGGGATCCCAGTGTTCAACCATGAGGCTGCTGTGTTGTGTATCTCAGTGTTCAACCATGAGGTTGCTGTGTTGTGTATCCCAGTGTTCAACCATGAGGCTGCTGTGTTGTGTATCTCAGTGTTCAACCATGAGGTTGCTGTGTTGTGTATCCCAGTGTTCAACCATGAGGCTGCTGTGTTGTGTATCCCAGTGTTCAACCATGAGGCTGCTGTGCTGTGTATCCCAGTGTTCAACCATGAGGCTGCTGAGTTATGTATCCCAGTGTTCAACCATGATGTTGCTGTGTTGTGAATGCCAGTGCTCAACCATGAGGTTGCTGTGCTGTGAATTCCAGTGTTCAACCATGAGGCTGCTGTGTTGTGTATCCCAGTGTTCAACCATGAGGCTGCTGTGTTGTGTATCTCAGTGTTCAACCATGAGGTTGCTGTGTTGTGTATCCCAGTGTTCAACCATGAGGCTGCTGTGTTGTGTATCTCAGTGTTCAACCATGAGGTTGCTGTGTTGTGTATCCCAGTGTTCAACCATGAGGCTGCTGTGTTATGTATCTCAGTGTTCAACCATGAGGCTGCTGTGCATTGTATCCCAGTGTTCAACCATAAGGCTGCTGTGCTGTGTATCCCAGTGTTCAACCATGATGTTGCTGTGTTGTGTATCTCAGTGTTCAACCATGAGGCTGCTGTGTTGTGTATCCCAGTGTTCAACCATGAGGCTGCTGTGCTGTGTATCCCAGTGTTCAACCATGAGGTTGCTGTGCTGTGTGTCCCAGTGTTCAACCATGAGGCTGCTGTGTTGTGTATCCCAGTGTTCAACCATGATGTTGCTGTGTTGTGTATCTCAGTGTTCATCCATGAGGCTGCTGTGTTGTGTATCCCAGTGATCAACTATGAGGCTGCTGTGCTGTGTATCCCAGTGTTCAACCATAAGGCTGCTGTGTTGTGTATCTCAGTGTTCAAGCATGAGGTTGCTGTGTTGTGTATCCCAGTGTTCAACCATGAGGCTCCTGTGTTGTGTATCTCAGTGTTCAACCATGAGGTTGCTGTGTTGTGTATCCCAGTGTTCAACCATAATGCTGCTGTGTTGTGTATCCCAGTGATCATCTATGAGGCTGCTGTGCTGTGTATCCCAGTGTTCAGTCATGAGGTTGCTGTGTTGTGTATCCCCGTGTTCAACCATGAGGCTGAAGTGTTTTGTATCCCAAAGTTCAACCATGAGGCTGCTGTGCTGTGTATCCCAGTGTTCAACCATGAGGCTCCTGTGCTGTACATCCCAGTGTTCAACCATGATGCTGCTGTGTTGTGTATCCCAGTGTTCAACCATGAGGCTGCTGTGCTGAGTATCCCAGTGTTCAACCATGAGGTTGCTGTGTTGTGTATCCCAGTGTTCAACCATGAGTTTGCTGTGTTGTGTATCCCGTTGTTCAACCATGAGGCTGCTGTGTTGTGTATCCCAGTGTTCAACCATGAGGCTGCTGCTGTGTTGTATCCCAGAGATCAACCATGAGGCTGCTGTGTTGTGTATCCCAGTGTTCAACCATGAGGTTGCTGTGTTGTGTATCTCAGTGTTCAACCATGAGGCTGCTGTGTTGTGTATCCCAGTGTTCAACCATGAGGCTGCTGTGCTGTGTATCCCAGTGTTCAACCATGAGGTTGCTGTGTTGGGTATCCCAGTGTTCAACCATAAGGCTGCTGTGTTGTGTATCCCAGTGTTCAACCATGAGGCTGAGGTGCTGTGTATCCCAGTGTTCAACCATGAGGCTGCTGTGTTGTGTATCCCAGTGTTCAACCATGAGGCTGCTGTGTTGTGTATCTCAGTGTTCAACCATGAGGCTGCTGTTCTGTGTATCCCAGTGTTCAACCATGAGGCTACTGTGCTGTGTATCCCAGTGTTCAACCATGAGGTTGCTGTTCTGTGTGTCCCAGTGTTCAACCATTAGGCTGCTGTGTTGTGTATCTCAGTGTTCAACCATGAGGCTGCTGTGCATTGTATCCCAGTGTTCAACAATAAGGCTGCTGTGCTGTGCATCCCAGTGTTCAACCATGATGTTGCTGTGTTGTGTATCTCAGTGTTCAACCATGAGGCTGCTGTGTTGTGTATCCCAGTGTTCAACCATGAGGCTGCTGTGCTGTGTATCCCAGTGTTCAACCATGAGGTTGCTGTGCTGTGTGTCCCAGTGTTCAACCATGAGGCTGCTGTGTTGTGTATCCCAGTGTTCAACCATGTGGCTGCTGTGTTGCATATCCCAGTGTTCAACCATGATGTTGCTGTGTTGTGTATCCCAGTGCTCAACCATGAGGTTGCTGTGCTGTGGATCCCAGTGTTCAACCATAAGGCTGCTGTGTTGTGTATCTCAGTGTTCAACCATGAGGTTGCTGTGTTGTGTATCCCAGTGTTCAACCATGAGGCTGCTGTGCTGTGTATCCCAGTGTTCAACCATGAGGTTGCTGTGTTGTGTATCCCAGTGTTCAACCATGAGGCTGCTGTGTTGTGTATCCCAGTGTTCAACCATGAGGCTGCTGTGTTGTGTATCCCAGTGTTCAACCATGAGGTTGCTGTGTTGTGTATCCCAGAGTTCAACCATAACGCTGCTGTGTTGTGTATCCCAGTGTTCAACCATGAGGCTGCTGTGCTGTGTATCCCAGTGTTCAACCATGAGGCTCCTGTGCTGTACATCCCAGTGTTCAACTATGATGCTGCTGTGTTGTGTATCTCAGTGTCCAACCATGAGGTTGTTGTGTTGTGTATCCCAGTGTTCAACCATGAGGCTGCTGCGTTGTGTTTCCCAGTGTTCAACCATGAGTTTGCTGTGTTGGGTATCCCGTTGTTCAACCATGAGGCTGCTGTCTTGTGTATCCAAGTGTTCAACCATGAGGCTGCTGTGCTGTGTATCCCAGAGTTCAACCATGAGGCTGCTGTGCTGTGTATCCCAGTGTTCAACCATGAGGTTGCTGTGTTGTGTATCTCAGTGTTCAACCATGAGGCTGCTGTGTTGTGTATCCCAGTGTTCAACCATGAGGCTGCTGTGCTGTGTATCCCAGTGTTCAACCATGAGGTTGCTGTGCTGTGTGTCCCAGTGTTCAACCATGAGGCTGCTGTGTTGTATATCCCAGTGTTCAACCATGTGGCTGCTGTGTTACGTATCCCAGTGTTCAACCATGATGTTGCTGTGTTGTGTATCCCAGTGCTCAACCATGAGGTTGCTGTGCTGTGGATCCCAGTGTTCAACCATGAGGCTGCTGTGTTGTGTATCTCAGTGTTCAACCATGAGGTTGCTGTGTTGTGTATCCCAGTGTTCAACCATGAGGCTGCTGTGTTGTGTATCTCAGTGTTCAACCATGAGGTTGCTGTGTTGTGTATCCCAGTGTTCAACCATAAGGCTGCTGTGTTGTGTATCCCAGTGTTCATCTATGAGGCTGCTGTGCTGTGTATCCCAGTGTTCAGTCATGAGGTTGCTGTGTTGTGTATCCCCGTGTTCAACCATGAGGCTGAAGTGTTTTGTATCCGAGTGTTCAACAAGGAGGCTGCTGTGCTGTGTATCCCAGTGTTCAACCATGAGGCTGCTGTGCTGTATATCCCAGTGTTCAACCATGAGTATGCTGTGTTGTGTATCTCAGTGTTCAACCAAGAGGTTGCTGTGTTGTGCATCCCAGTTTTCAACCATGAGGCTGCTGTGCTGCGTATCCCAGTGTTCAACCATGAGGCTGATGTGTTGTGTATCCCAGAGTTCAACCATGATGTTGCTGTGTTGTGTATCCCAGTGTTCAACCATGAGGCTGAGGTGCTGTGTATCCCAGTGTTCAACCATGAGGCTTCTGTGCTGTGTATCCCAGTGTTCAACCACGAGGTTGTTGTGTTGTGTATCTCATTGTTCAACCATGAGGCTGCTGTGCTGTGTATCCCAGTGTTCAAACATGAGGCTACTGTGCTGTGTATCCCAGTGTTCAACCATGAGGTTGCTGTGCTGTGTGTCCCAGTGTTCAACCATTAGGCTGCTGTGTTGTGTATCCCAGTGTTCAACCATGAGGCTGCTGTGCATTGTATCCCAGTGTTCAACCATAAGGCTGCTGTGCTGTGTATCCCAGTGTTCAACCATGATGTTGCTGTGTTGTGTATCTCAGTGTTCAACCATGAGGCTGCTGTGTTGTGTATCCCAGTGATCAACTATGAGGCTGCTGTGCTGTGTATCCCAGTGTTCAACCATGAGGTTGCTGTGCTGTGTGTCCCAGTGTTCAACCATGAGGCTGCTGTCTTGTGTATCCCAGTGTTCAACCATGTGGCTGCTGTGTTGCATATCCCAGTGTTCAACCATGATGTTGCTGTGTTGTGTATCCCAGTGCTCAACCATGAGGTTGCTGTGCTGTGGATCCCAGTGTTCAACCATAAGGCTGCTGTGTTGTGTATCTCAGTGTTCAACCATGAGGTTGCTGTGTTGTGTATCCCAGTGTTCAACCATGAGGCTCCTGTGTTGTGTATCTCAGTGTTCAACCATGAGGTTGCTGTGTTGTGTATCCCAGTGTTCAACCATAACGCTGCTGTGTTGTGAATCACAGTGATCATCTATGAGGCTGCTGTGCTGTGTATCCCAGTGTTCAGTCATGAGGTTGCTGTGTTGACTATCCTCGTGTTCAACCATGAGGCTGCTGTGCTGTGTATCCCAGTGTTCAACCATGAGGGTCCTGTGCTGTACATCCCAGTGTTCAACCATGAGGCTCTGTGCTGTGCTGTATACCAGTCCCAGTGTTCAACCATGATCCCAGCTGCTGTGTTGTGTATCCCAGTGTTCAACCAAGATCCCAGTGTTCAACCATGAGGCTGCTGTGCTGTGTATCACAGTGTTCAACCATGAGGTTGCAACCATGAGGCTGCTGTGCTGTGGATCCCAGTGTTCAACCATGAGGCTGCTGTGCTGTGTATCCCAGTGTTCAACCATGAGGTTGCTGTGCTGTGTGTCCCAGTGTTCAACCATTAGGCTGCTGTGTTGTGTATCCCAGTGTTCAACCATGAGGCTGCTGTGTTGTGTATCCCAGTGTTCAACCCTGATGTTGCAGTGTTGTGTATCCCAGTGCTCAACCATGAGGTGTCTGTGTTTTGTATCCCAGTGTTCAACCATGAGGCTCCTGTGTTGTGTATCTCACTGTTCAACACTGAGGTTGCTGTGTTGTGTATCCCAGTGTTCAACCATGAGGCTGCTGTGTTTGTGTCTAATGTTCAACCATGAGGCTGCTGTGCTGTGTATCCCAGTCTTCAACCATGGGGTTGCTGTGTTGTGTATCGCAGTCTTCAACCATGAGGCTGCTGTGTTGTGTATCCCAGTGTTCAACCATGAGGCTGCTGTGCTGTGTATCCCAGTGTTCAACCATGAGGCTGCTGTGCTGTGTATCCCAGTGTTCAACCATGAGGCTGCTGTGTTGTGTATCTCAGTGTTCAACCATGAGGCTGCTGTGTTGTGTATCCCAGTGTTCAACCATGAGGCTGCTGTGCTGTGTATCCCAGTGTTCAACCATGAAGCTGCTGTGTTGTGTATCCCAGTGTTCAACCATGAGTGTTGCTGTGTTGTGTATCCCAGTGTTCAACCATGAGGCTGCTGTGTTGTATATCCCAGTGTTCAACCATGTGGTTCTGCTGTGTTTCAACCATGAGGTTGCTGTGCTGTGTATCCCAGTGTTCAACCATGATGAGGTTGCTGTGCTGTGTATCCCAGTGTTCAACCATAAGGCTGCTTTGTTGTGTATCCCAGTGTTCAACCATGATGTTGCTGTGTTGTGTATCCCAGTGTTCAACCATGAGGTTGCTGTGCTGTGTATCCCAGTGTTCATCTATGAGGTTGCTGTGCTGTGTATCCAAGTGTTCATCCATGAGGCTGCTGTGTTGTGTATCTCAGTGTTCAACCATGTTGTTGCTGTGTTGTGTATCCCAGTGTTCAACCATGATGTTGCTGTGTTGTGTATCCAAGTGATCAACCCTGATGTTGCTGTGTTGTATATCCTAGTGTTCAACCATGAGGTTGCTGTGCTGTGTATCACAGTGTTAAACCATGAGGCTGCTGTGTTGTGTATCCCAGTGTTCAACCATGAGGCTGCTGTGTTGTGTATCCCAGTGTTCAACCATGAGGCTGTTGCGTTGTGTATCTAAGTGTTCAACCATGAGGCTGCTGTGTTGTGTATCTCAGTGTTCAACCATGAGGCTGCTGTGTTGTGTATCCCAGTGTTCAACCATGAGGCTGCTGTGTTGTGTATCTCAGTGTTCAACCATGAGGTTGCTGTGTTGTGTATCCCAGTGTTCAACCATGATGTTGCTGCTTTGTTGTGTATCCCAGTGTTAAACCATGAGGCTGCTGTGTTGTGTATCCCAGTGTTCAACCATGAGGCTGCTGTGTTGTGTATCCCAGTGTTCAACCATGAGGCTGTTGCGTTGTGTATCTAAGTGTTCAACCATGAGGCTGCTGTGTTCGGTATCCCAGTGTTCAACCATGAGGCTGCTGTGTTGTGTATCCCAGTGTTCAACCATGAGGCTGCTGTGTTGTGTATCCCAGTGTTCAACCATGAGGCTGCTGTGTTGTGTATCCCAGTGTTCAACCATGAGGCTGCTGTGCTGTGTATCCCAGTGTTCAACCATGAGGCTGCTGTGTTGTGTATCTCAGTGTTCAACCATGAAGCTGCTGTGTTGTGTATCCCAGTGTTCAACCATGAGGCTGCTGTGTTGTGTATCTCAGTGTTCAACCAGGAAGCTGCTGTGTTGTGTATCCCAATGTTCACCCATGAGGCTGATGTGTTGTGTATCCCAGTGTTCTACCATGAGGCTGCTGTGTTGTGTATCTCAGTGTTCTACCATGAGGCTGCTGTGTTGTGTATCTCAGTGTTCAACCATGAGGCTGCTGTGTTGTGTATCCCAGTGTTCAACCATGAGGCTGCTGTGTTGTGTATCCCAGTGTTCAACCATGAGGCTGCTGTGTTGTGTATCCCAGTGTTCAACCATGAGGCTGCTGTGTTGTGTATCCCAGTGTTCAACCATGAGGCTGCTGTGTTGTGTATCCCAGTGTTCAACCATGAGGCTGCTGTGTTGTGTATTCCAGTGTTCAACCATGAGGCTGCTGTGTTGTGTATCCCAGTGTTCAACCATGAGGCTGCTGTGTTGGGTATCCCAGTGTTCAACCATGAGGCTGCTGTGTTGTGTATCCCAGTGTTCAACCATGAGGCTGCTGTGTTGTGTATCTCAGTGTTCAACCATGAGGCTGCTGTGTTGTGTATCCCAGTGTTCAACCATGAGGCTGCTGTGTTGTGTATCCCAGTGTTCAACCATGAGGCTGCTGTGTTGTGTATCCCAGTGTTCAACCATGAGGCTGCTGTGCTGTGTATCCCAGTGTTCAACCATGAGGCTGCTGTGTTGTGTATCTCAGTGTTCAACCATGAGGCTGCTGTGTTGTGTATCCCAGTGTTCAACCATGTGGCTGCTGTGCTGTGTATCCCAGTGTTCAACCATGAGGTTGCTGTGCTGTGTGTCCCAGTGTTCAACCATGAGGCTGCTGTGTTGTGTATAGCAGTGTTCAACCATGTGGCTGCTGTGTTGCATATCCCAGTGTTCAACCATGATGTTGCTGTGTTGTGTATCCCAGTGCTCAACAATGAGGTTGCTGTGCTGTGGATCCCAGTGTTCAACCATGAGGCTCCTGTGTTGTGTATCTCAGTGTTCAACCATGAGGTTGCTGTGTTGTGTATCCCAGTGTTCAACCATAACGCTGCTGTGTTGTGTATCCCAGTGTTCATCTATGAGGCTGCTGTGCTGTGTATCCCAGTGTTCAGTCATGAGGTTGCTGTGTTGTGTATCCCAGTGTTCAACCATGAGGCTCCTGTGCTGTACATCCCAGTGTTCAACCATGAGGCTGCTGTGTTGTGTATCCCAGTGTTCAACCATGAGGTTGCTGTGTTGTGTATCCCAGTGTTCAACCATGAGGCTGCTGCGTTGTGTTTCCCAGTGTTCAACCATGAGTTTGCTGTGTTGGGTATCCCGTTGTTCAACCATGAGGCTGCTGTCTTGTGTATCCAAGTGTTCAACCATGAGGCTGCTGTGCTGTGTATCCCAGAGTTCAACCATGAGGCTGCTGTGCTGTGTATCCCAGTGTTCAACCATGAGGTTGCTGTGTTGTGTATCTCAGTGTTCAACCATGAGGCTGCTGTGTTGTGTATCCCAGTGTTCAACCATGAGGCTGCTGTGCTGTGTATCCCAGTGTTCAACCATGAGGTTGCTGTGCTGTGTGTCAAAGTGTTCAACCATGAGGCTGCTGTGTTGTATATCCCAGTGTTCAACCATGTGGCTGCTGTGTTACGTATCCCAGTGGTTAACCATGATGTTGCTGTGTTGTGTATCCCAGTGCTCAACCATGAGGTTGCTGTGCTGTGGATCCCAGTGTTCAACCATGAGGCTGCTGTGTTGTGTATCTCAGTGTTCAACCATGAGGTTGCTGTGTTGTGTATCCCAGTGTTCAACCATGAGGCTGCTGTGTTGTGTATCTCAGTGTTCAACCATGAAGTTGCTGTGTTGTGTATCCCAGTGTTCAACCATAAGGCTGCTGTGTTGTGTATCCCAGTGTTCATCTATGAGGCTGCTGTGCTGTGTATCCCAGTGTTCAGTCATGAGGTTGCTGTGTTGTGTATCCCCGTGTTCAACCATGAGGCTGAAGTGTTTTGTATCCCAGTGTTCAACAATGAGGCTGCTGTGCTGTGTATCCCAGTGTTCAACCATGAGGCTGCTGTGCTGTATATCCCAGTGTTCAACCATGAGGCTGCTGTGTTGTGTATCTCAGTGTTCAACCAAGAGGTTGCTGTGTTGTGCATCCCAGTGTTCAACCATGAGGCTGCTGTGCTGCGTATCCCAGTGTTCAACCGTGAGGCTGCTGTGTTGTGTATCCCAGAGTTCAACCATGATGTTGCTGTGTTGTGTATCCCAGTGTTCAACCATGAGGCTGAGGTGCTGTGTATCCCAGTGTTCAACCATGAGGCTGCTGTGCTGTGTATCCCAGTGTTCAACCATGAGGTTGCTGTGTTGTGTATCTCAGTGTTCAACCATGAGGCTGCTGTGCTGTGTATCCCAGTGTTCAACAATGAGGCTACTGTGCTGTGTATCCCAGTGTTCAACGATGAGGTTGCTGTTCTGTGTGTCCCAGTGTTCAACCATTAGGCTGCTGTGTTGTGTATCTCAGTGTTCAACCATGAGGCTGCTGTGCATTGTATCCCAGTGTTCAACAATAAGGCTGCTGTGCTGTGCATCCCAATGTTCAACCATGATGTTGCTGTGTTGTGTATCTCAGTGTTCAACCATGAGGCTGCTGTGTTGTGTATCCCAGTGTTCAACCATGAGGCTGCTGTACTGTGCATCCCAGTGTTCAACCATGAGGTTGCTGTGCTGTGTGTCCCAGTGTTCAACCATGAGGCTGCTGTGTTGTGTATCCCAGTGTTCAACCATGTGGCTGCTGTGTTGAATATCCCAGTGTTCAACCATGATGTTGCTGTGTTGTGTATCCCAGTGCTCAACCATGAGGTTGCTGTACTGTGGATCCCAGTGTTCAACCATAAGGCTGCTGTGTTGTGTATCTCAGTGTTCAACCATGAGGTTGCTGTGTTGTGTATCCCAGTGTTCACCCATGAGGCTCCTGTGTTGTGTATCTCAGTGTTCAACCATGAGGTTGCTGTGTTGTGTATCCCAGTGTTCAACCATAATGCTGCTGTGTTGTGAATCCCAGTGATCATCTATGAGGCTGCTGTGCTGTGTATCCCAGTGTTCAGTCATGAGGTTGCTGTGTTGTGTATCCCCGTGTTCAACCATGAGGCTGAAGTGTTTTGTATCCCAAAGTTCAACCATGAGGCTGCTGTGCTGTGTATCCCAGTGTTCAACCATGAGGCTCCTGTGCTGTACATCCCAGTGTTCAACCATGATGCTGCTGTGTTGTGTATCTCAGTGTTCAACCAAGAGGTTGCTGTGTTGTGTATCCCAGTGTTCAACCATGAGGCTGCTGTGCTGAGTATCCCAGTGTTCAACCATGAGGTTGCTGTGTTGTGTATCCCAGTGTTCAACCATGAGGCTGCTGCGTTGTGTTTCCCAGTGTTCAACCATGAGTTTGCTGTGTTGGGTATCCCGTTGTTCAACCATGAGGCTGCTGTCTTGTGTATCCAAGTGTTCAACCATTAGGCTGCTGTTCTGCGTATCCCAGAGATCAACCATGAGGCTGCTGTGCTGTGTATCCCAGTGTTCAACCATGAGGTTGCTGTGTTGTGTATCTCAGTGTTCAACCATGAGGCTGCTGTGTTGTGTATCCCAGTGTTCAACCATCAGGCTGCTGTGTTGTGTTTCCCTGTGTACAACCATGAGGTTGCTGTGTTGGGTAACCCAGTGTTCAACCATAAGGCCGCTGTGTTGTGTATCCCAGTGTTCAACTATGACGTTGCTGTGTTGTGTATCCCAGTGTTCAACCATGAGGTTGCTGTGTTTGGTATCCCAGTGTTCAACCATGAGGCTGCTGTGTTGGGTATCCCAGTGTTCAACCATAAGGCTGCTGTGTTGTGTATCCCAGTGTTCAACCATGAGGTTACTGAGTGGTGTATCCCAGTGTTCAACCATGAGGTTGCTGTGTTGGGTATCCCAGTGTTCAACCATGAGGTTGCTGTGTTGGGTATCCCAGTGTTCAACCATGAGGCTGCTGTGTTGTTTACCTGGAGAGTTTACCTGAAGAGAGTTCCGGGGGTCAACGCCCCCGCGGCCCGATCTGTGACCAGGCCTCGTTAGGTCAGTGTCCCAGGATGCGACCAACACCAGTCGACTAACACCCAGGTACCCATTTTACTGATGGGGAACATAGACAACAGGTGGAAAGAAACACGTCCAATGTTTCTACTCTGGCTCTGAATCGAACCCAGGCCCTCACCGTGTGAAGCGAGAGCGTTAACCACCAGGCCACCAGTGTTCAACCATGAGGCTGCTGTGTTGTGTATCCCAGTGTTCAACCATGAGGTTGCTGTGTTGTGCATCTCAGTGTTCAACCATGAGGCTGCTGTGTTGTGTATCCCAGTGTTCAACCATGAGGCTGCTGTGTTGGGTATCCCAGTGTTCAACCATGAGGTTGCTGTGTTGTGCATCTCAGTGTTCAACCATGAGGCTGCTGTGTTTGGTATCGCAGTGTTCAACAATGAAGCTGCTGTGTTGTGTATCTCAGTGTTCAACCATGAGGCTGCTGTGTTGGGTATCCCAGTGTTCAACCATGAGGTTGCTGTGTTGTGCATCTCAGTGTTCAACCGTGAGGCTGCTGTGTTGGGTATCCCAGTATTCAACCATGAGGCTGCTGTGTTGTGTATCCCAGTGTTCAACCATGAGGCTGCTGTATTGGGTATCCCAGTGTTCAACCATGAGGTTGCTGTGTTGTGCATCTCAGAGTTCAACCATGAGGCTGCTGTGTTTGGTATCCCAGTGTTCGACCATGAGGCTGCTGTGTTGTGTATCTCAGTGTTCAACCATGAGGCTGCTGTGTTGGGTATCCCCGTGTTCAACCATGAGGTTGCTGTGTTGTGCATCTCAGTGTTCAACCATGAGGCTGCTGTGTTGGGTATCCCAGTGTTCAACCATGAGGCTGCTGTGTTGGGTATCCCAGTGTTCAACCATGAGGCTGCTGTGCTGTGCATCTCAGTGTTCAACCATGAGGCTGCTGTGTTGGGTATCCCAGTGTTCAACCATGAGGTTGCTGTGTTGTGCATCTCAGTGTTCAACCATGAGGCTGCTGTGTTGTGTATCTCAATGTTCAACCATGAGGCTGCTGTGTTGTGTATCTCAGTGTTCAACCATGAGGCTGCTGTGTTGGGTATCCCAGTGTTCAACCATGAGGTTGCTGTGTTGTGCATCTCAGTGTTCAACCATGAGGCTGCTGTGTTGTGTATCCCAGTGTTCAACCATGAGGTTGCTGTGTTGTGCATCTCAGTGTTCAACCATGAGGCTGCTGTGTTGTGTATCTCAGTGTTCAACCATGAGGCTGCTGTGTTGTGTATCTCAGTGTTCAGCCATGAGGCTGCTGTGTTGGGTATCCCAGTGTTCAACCTTGAGGTTGCTGTGTTGTGCATCTCAGTGTTCAACCATGAGGCTGCTGTGTTGGGTATCCCAGTGTTCAACCATGAGGATGCTGTGTTGGGTATCCCAGTGTTCAACCATGAGGCTGCTGTGCTGTGCATCTCAGTGTTCAACCATGAGGCTGCTGTGTTGGGTATCCCAGTGTTCAACCATGAGGCTGCTGTGTTGGGTATCCCAGTGTTCAACCATGAGGCTGCTGTGTTGGGTATCCCAGTGTTCAACCATGAGGCTGCTGTGTTGGGTATCCCAGTGTTCAACCATGAGGCTGCTGTGTTGGGTATCCCAGTGTTCAACCATGAGGCTGCTGTGTTGGGTATCCCAGTGTTCAACCATGAGGCTGCTGTGTTGGGTATCCCAGTGTTCAACCATGAGGCTGCTGTGTTGGGTATCTCAGTGTTCAACAATTTACTGCCAGGGACAGTGTATATTTTTTCGCAATAAACTTTATTTTAATGTTGACTAAATATACGTTTGTACATACTTGTGCCATACTATTGTTTACATTATTTAATATATTTTCTTGTATATTTCTAGATGTGTCTAGAGCAATGTGAAGTTATCCCGGCTCTACTGCCTACCTAGTTTGTAATACTTTTCTGTCACTTTCTTGGGACATACAACTGGCGTTTTACGCTTGTTTTTAACGTTTAATTTTTATTTTAATTATTTAAAAATTGTTTTTATATTTCCCCTGCTGAATTTGCCTAATAGGTTGTAATATTTTATTGATAACACTGTCCCGGCTCTCCCTATTGAGATTATTTTCTTAGGCCTATTTTAAATACCTTACTGTTAGGGTGGTGTGCGTGTTTCTCTAATATTTTTCTGAAAATTTTAGTAACATACTGTCTTATGGATGCTTGTATGCTTAATAATTTACTACTGCCAAGTAGATATATTCTTTCTACTGCCCGTACTCTGCTGCCTGTGCTCTTTAGTGTGTACTTCCCCCAGGCTATATTATTCTAAGCCATTCCTAGCACTTTCTGAGCTATGTATAGTGGATACATAAAATAAGATCCATTCCATTATGGATAACCATAGATATACATCGATCATGACACTAATACATATATATAAATCTTACTATTGACTAGCATATTTAATCCTTGCTTACTATTGACTAGTATATTTAAATCTTACTATTGACTAGCATATTTAATCCTTGCTTACTATTGACTAGTATATTTAAATCTTACTATTGACTAGTATATTTAAATCTTAATTTCATCTTGTCGGTATTATATACCATTCTTGTACTACTACTACTACCACCACCTCTTCCTGCCTATATATAGCCGTCCTGCTCCATTTCTGGTTAGTGTGACTTTGTAAATGGTCCAAGTCTGACCGAAACGTCGTCGTAAGCTTCTCTCTTTTATGTGCGGGTTATTTGTGTATAGTAATTATTGACTCTATGACGGCCGGTGTGGCAGTCATAGTGTTAATTACTCCAAGGGATCATTGATCACCGCGGAGTGGCAGTCATATTTACAGGACTGTCACGCAAATGCGGCAAATTACTTTCTAGGTATCAATGTGGCCACACGAGTAGAGTTCACCATATCACATCAGCGGCTGCACTGTATTTTGTGTCACACTCTATTACAGAAAATTTGATTAGTGCCGTTAGAGAAACGAAATAATTTTCCAGTTTTAGTAGTGGGGTTCAGTGTTAGAACTTCCAGTGTTGGTATTAGTTTACTGAGTTCTCTGTGGCTCGCATCGTTTAATTTGAATCGTGTTCACCGGACAAAATTGTTCCATTCTTCATGGCCTCTTTAGCCAGATGAATCTTTGCTCACTTCAGAGAGATATCTGAACTTGCTATAAGGCGTGCACATATAGCCAGGGAATTTGAAGCTGGAAGCCTGACAGTATGGAAGGCGAATACAGTGTTCTCTTCAATTCCAGTCGTCCAGGATCATGATCAAAATAATATCTCCATTGAAGAAGATGGTGAATAAGATGGCGGCCCCATGACAACTGTGGTCTGCCACACTGGATGGTCGCTGGACAAGACGCTGCCAGGTTCATAAAAACTTGAAAATGGACGTTAATACTCAGGAATGTATCTAGAAATACGTCATCAGCAAGTGATACCAAAAGTACATTCCTCGTTCCCCAAAGATGTCAGCTTCCTGGGTGAAGAGTGTATTAGCATGCCTCCAGGGTATCTTTCCGTCGCATTTCCAGAGAATAAATAAGATCTATGGGCAGTGAACTTCATTTTATATGGAACAATCACAATCTTAAACTCAAGTGATGTTCTTCCAGTAAGTGTCAATGTGTGACACGTTACAATCTATATGGTAAGTATGGGATGTTTATATTTGTGTAACTCCTATGAATTTTACATACTTTTCTGTTTAATTTTGATGTAAATACTAAGATGTTTATTGAATTGGTGCAATCTCCTTCAAATATAACGAGAACATCTTAGTTCGAAGTAATGAGATACTTCGTGTAGGCTTTCTTGTTACATATCATTGTTACAAGCAACGGACATGTTGCACCAAGTCTGTTGTGAGAGAAGATTGTTATGTGATGCTAGTTGGTTATCTCTTCACTAAAGTTCCTGAAATTGAATAATTTTGCATTGTCTCTGGAACACTTTGTCTGCAGGTCATATAAGAAATATAATTGTTTACATAGGGAATAAGTTTGGAAATATTCTATAATTTCGTTAGAAGATTTTTATACATATTAAGAGCTGAGTAATTTATTCCTGTAATACTTTCCTAATTTTGTATTAAAAATATACTATACAGTATTTATTGTTTCTTTTCATTCACTTTCAGGTCTTTTCAGAATAAGTATATTTTACATGGGTTATTGGTCCGTATAAGAGTGAGCATAAATATGCGAGTATACCTAATGAATTATTCGATGGCCCTATAAATATATTAAACACGTTAACATTGGAATAATTGTGGAGACTTCTACAAGAATTAGGTATTTCTTATCCACTTAAGAGTTTCAACGTTTGAGGATATGTTCAAGAGTTGAATATTTATATAGATTAGATATAGCAAAGTGACATTAGTGATGAGGAAGTAAGGATTGGCGCCATTCTCAATATCTTTTGTACTAAATGAAGGACTGACTACAGCTTCACCAGTGTGGTGAGACAAGGTATCTGCCACCACACTCGACTAGCAAGTGCGGTCAGCAGTAACAGCCTCGTTGATGAGGTCCTAATCCACTGGGAGGCCTGCTTATGGACCGGGCCGCGGGGGCGTTGATCCCCAGAATACCCTCCAGGTAGACTCCAGGTAAAGTTGGATTGAACTAACTGTGCCAACTGAGGAAGGTCAGCTGTGAGTGTCATCATTTAGGTGAACGAGAGATCAAGAAACAAACGTTCATGCATAAACCTTGATCATTACAAGAGTTGCCATACTGAACACCGAACCATTGATAATCGTTGTGATATTTAGCAGGACTCTGGAGTCCCTCTCAACTTGAATAACTCACTCAAAGTTTCTGAAGATTATGGTACCGTCGTCCTGTTACTTAAGGAAATAAGGTGCTCTTGAGCATTTCAACCTTAAACTTAAGGAAGTTCTTGCCCAGTTGGGGATTACATAAATATTTCTTCCTTTTACCATCCAGACGAACTTGTACATATTTACCAGGTTCTAAAATTTATGTGAGTGAATGTTATTGAGAAGTAAGACTGGGACGAGGAGCTACATTTGTTGCTCTTTAGAAGTGAGGAAAGTGTTTGTTAGCCGCGAGGTGTTAGTGATTTTACTCTAATATTCACACATACTTACGAAATCGTAATGACACGATTCTAAACAAACAATACCACGGACGGGGATAGAACCCGCGGTCAGAGAGTCTCAAAATTCCAAACCGTCGCGTCTGGAGTTTTGAGACTCTCCGACCGCGGGTTCTATCCCCACCCGTGGTATGGTTTATTCACACATACTCTCGGAACATCACTGCGCTAGCGGTAATGAACTTCCTCATCTAATCGTCTAAAACTTTAAGATAAACCTCAGCGGGTACCTGATAAAACTTTAAGATAAACCTCAGCGGGTACCTGATGAAACTTTAAGATAAACCTCAGCGGGTACCTGATAAAACTTTAAGATAAACCTCAGCGGGTACCTAATGAAACTTTAAGATAAACCTCAGCTGGTACCTAATGAAACTTTAAGATAAACCTCAGCGGGTACCTGATGAAACTCAGCGGGTACCTAATGAAACTTTAAGATAAACCTCAGCGGGTACCTGATGAAACTCAGCGGGTACCTAATGAAACTTTAAGATAAACCTCAGCGGGTACCTAATGAAACTTTAAGATAAACCTCAGCGGGTACCTGGTGAAACTTTAAGATAAACCTCAGCGGGTACCTGATGAAACTTTAAGATAAACCTCAGCGGGTACCTGGTGAAACTTTAAGATAAACCTCAGCGGGTACCTGATGAAACTTTAAGATAAACCTCAGCGGGTACCTAATGAAACTTTAAGATAAACCTCAGCGGGTACCTGGTGAAACTTTAAGATAAACCTCAGCGGGTACCTGGTGAAACTTTAAGATAAACCTCAGCGGGTACCTGGTGAAACTTTAAGATAAACCTGAGCGGGTACCTGATGAAACTTGACAAACTTTCAAGTTTCACTGAAAACAAAGAAGTACTGAGTGACAGGTCAGCTGAGCAAAGATAATTAATAGCGAGAGCGATCTGCTCTTGATCCAGTAACAAGAGCCGGGGTTTCCTTCCTTCTTGAGCACTTGCACTGCCTAACATGGACCGGTAGGCCTTCCGCAGTGCTCCTTCTTTCTTATGTTCTTATGTAATACACTGAAGGTTATGATCATATGTCCTTATGAAATCGTAATCAAGCTGAAGACCTATAATAAGATTCATATCACAAACAGACCTATTACGACTCACGAAATCGTAATAACACGATTGTAAACAAACCATACCACGGGTGGGGTTTGAACTCGCGGTTTGTTAGACGTAGTACAGTGTCAGTTTTTCACATTAACTAAATTAAGCATGAAATATTATAACAATAATGAACACCGTTGACCCTGAAGGTGAGGTCAGGAAACAATACCAACGTTTCCTGACGCGGGTGTTGGTCATATGATAACCCGCAGCTGAATCTTTTGGTCATCTGACCGAGGACTTTCTAAAATATTCTTTAACACTTTTAAAAATATAAAAATTAATGTAAAAATTAATAATTTTGTACCAAAAGGACCTTAGGAAACTTACCTAACCTTATTATAGCAAGCGCAATTTAATTTAGTCTAATCCAGATAAATATATTTTAGATAAGTTTACAGTAATTTAATGATAAACAAACACAATGAAATATATTTTTTTCCGTTAGGTTCAGAATGATATTTGTGAAATTACTGCATACAAAAATTTTCTCTTGCCTTATTCGGTAAGAACCGTTGCTATTTAAACCATGAGTAATATATTTTTAGCCTTGCATAAAAATATCTGCTAGGAATTTAGAACTGCATTCCTGTCTTGGCACCAGCTGCATTTAGGGTGAACCTGAAGTTTAATGGAGATGGAAAGAAGTGTCATGGCAGTTTGTTTACACTATGGGAGGGCAAGAGCTAGTTACTGTGGGGTAACTAGCTGTTGCCCTCCCACAGTGTAAACAAATTGCAAATCCATTGACATTAAATGCCTCTCATACCCAGTGAGTGTCAGTGTGTCTGAGGTTAAAGCAGAATTAATTAGTATGAGTCGCGTGCATATTTGAGGCTGACGATATGGAGTATAAGTTACTTACATGCAACACTCCTTTTAAAGTACACCTGTCTTTTTTAAATGTGATATAAATACTAAGATCTTTAATGAGTTTGGATAAACTGACATTATCCTATAACATTGTAAAATCATTGTTCTTGGGAAGCTGGAATATAGTACTTAATTTCTTCTGGAAATTAAGTATATTCTGTGAGATGATATTTGTTATTATTCTCTCATTGTAGCAACAGAGTCTGTAAAATTAGATTACTGTTCACCTGAGTTACTTACACTATTTGTAAGCCCTGGGATTATTGTTATTTATGTTTGGGATAAATTAGGTAATTTTTAGTAAGATATGTTATTAGTGTTTGGTAAATATTTATAGAAATGATATCTTTCATCGCCCAATTCATGTTTTTCTTTAATCTTTAAATAAAAATAATTACCGATTACGAAGAATTTGATCTATTGATTAACCTTAAAAAATCCGAGGAAAGATGCTGGTCTCTTTGAAGAATATAGTGGAACTGTTTTAATGTCTGTGTATTGGTTGTTAGACAAAGAATAGTAACGTCACACTTGTTTTTTTTCTGACAGAGATAGAAGTTCTATTGATATAGTGTTCATTTCCTAGTGATATTTTTCAAAATAACTTGTACAACATCCAGAGGTTCGTTCTCATGCACTTTGATAGAACCTTCACCTGCACAGCCATTTAAAAGACACGAAAACGCTCTATAAAAGCATGGTAGAAGAGCAACGTACCAGGAGACCACGTATAGTGTCAAACACTGATACCAGAACCTGTACTGTCTTCTTTCACCCAGACTGGAGGAAGTTGCAAGAGGCAACTTCCCACCTCACTACTTGCTCGTGTCGTGAAAATGCATCGACTGTTTACAACGTTGTAAGTGATTAAAAAAAATGGCTGGACATAAAATACACAAGTCTGTGTCAGTAAAGGAAATGCTCACACAATGACTTTCTAACCACGGAACTGCGATGATAAAAACTGCAATGTAGCGACAACTAATTTAATAAATATATTTACTGGATTTCAGTAATTTTGGTTGATTGTTCTTTATTGTTTTAATTCAAGTTCCTTTGTTTTTAAGATAACTTTGAGGTTACAGAATACATAACAAGTAAAATATTTCATTACTAGTATGACAGCTGGTACCAAAACACACACAAAAAAAATGCGATTTTAGATTATCAAAATGTAATCAGTGTCTGGCAGTAAATAATGAACTACGACAATTGTATAGGCTATTTTTATAGGCTATTTTTATAGGTTGTGCTGGATTTAATCTTGTTGATGATAAACTTAGCAGATTTGTGATTTTTTTTAATAAAAATCCTCTCTGTCTACATATGATTATTAACCAATCAGTAACAGCTAAAACAGTTTAACAAGTACAATAACTCTTATATATTTTTCTTTTTCAAAATTTTACTTAGAATTTATTATCTCAAACTGAAGCGACTTTGGTCATCTTCACTTAGCAATTCTGAAAATTTATCGAATTTCATGCACGTCTTACTGAAAAATGTCCACCACAGACTTACTGGACTTCATTTGCAGTTACTCGTTTTTTAAAATCACTTTATATATATTGGAACATATGTGTCAAATGTGGGGGCTTTAATATATAATTCACAATAGAAAATTTATGCCGCTCCTTTAGTAGACATTTATCTTATATTGTAAGAAATGTTAGTGAAATGCTTTTATTATAAGTAAACTTGTTACTGACATGTCATTATGATCATAAAAAATAGTTATTTGGGTATTTATTGAAGTTGATATGACAAGTTTTTGACCCCGTGATCTAGCAGACACAAGTTCCTGATGTATCAACAAGTTACGTTAACCTATGTGACCAGGGATCCAGCAGACACAAGTTCTTGATGTACAAAGAAGACTTTGACAATTACGTTCCTAACTAACTAGGAATCCAGCAGATACTAGTACGTGTTTTACAAACAAGACTGATAGGTAAGTTAACCTAACTGAGGCAGGAGTTTATCCTAATCGTCGTGGAGGTTGTGACAGATTATACGTAGGTGAAACAGCAAGAAACCTTGAAACACGTCTCAATGAACACATTAATGCCAGTTGGAACGATAACTTCAACAACGCCTGCGTACAACACAGGAAATCGACCAACCACCTGATGAAATGCAGCGACGCTCCGCTAGTGATTAAAGAACCCAGTTTCCGTAAACGTAAATGCCATGAATCATCATTAATCCCTATTTGTATCACAATTAAACAGATTTAAAGGCAGCTTCGTCATCTCTGAAGTATTGGCGAGAATTCTCCTCAAAGCAATAATCCTCGTCATCACATTGCTGCTACCTCTACTACTACTACTACTACTACTACTACTACTACAACTACTACTACTAACATAACAATTACTACTACTATTACCTACAACGATTATATTATGTTTTGCACCTCACTCTGTTTCTATATATACCCTCTGTGTCCCTGTATTGTTTGTAACGGCGTGACAAAGCTCCTGGAGAGCGAAACGTTGCCACAATAAAATGTCACATTAGTTGCATTTGTGTCCTTTTACTCTCCTACGTGCGGGTTATTTGTTTAAAACTCGGTAAATTTTACCTCTTCACTATTTCGTGAGCAAGTGACCTCCCTGGTCACAAGATCATGACTGAGTAACATTCAAAACTGCTTGTTGAATGGGTTTCAGACATTCATAAGCTCATGACTGGTTGGGAACCAGATCCTCAATCATAGGATTAGCATGACTCAGTCTCATAACTGAGCAATAAACAGATTCAATCTCATGACATGGCAGCATGACATTTTTTCACAGAAGTGTGAATATGTGTAGGGAGAGAAAGTGAGAAAGGCTAAATGAAAAGATAAGTAGGTAAGACACATTTTGTTTTTGTTTTTTTTGCGTGAGGGTTGAAGGTGAGTAATTTTCTTGTTGGTCAATATGAATGCATGTAGTTGTTAGGTAAGACACATATGCAACAGTTAGGTATCTTTATTATGAAACGTTTCGCCTACACAGTAGGCTTCTTCAGTCAAGTACAGAAAAGTTGATAGAAGCAGAAGATACTTGAACACGAATGCATGTAATTTTCTTTTTTTAAGGTCAACATGACATGTATATATGATGTATATTCTGGTTCACTGACATATGTTGGAAGGTTTTCCCATGCGCCCTCTGCCGGCCTTCATGGATCAGATATATCCCACGTTGATTAGTTGCGTTGGGCTTTCTCTGTCAGGCAGCTATTGTTCACTGTTAAGTTGTGGCATCCGTGGCATCCTTTACGTGTAGTGCGTGAAGGTCTTCCATCCTGATTCAGTATTCCAACCGAGCATTTAAGACAAAGCAAAGGGCTATTTTCAAAGCCCTTTGGAGTTTCAACATGTTCGTTTTTATTATCAGTGTTTGTGGTGTACACGGATATTCGAGAACTGGGTGAATCACCGTGTTGTAGAGAAGTTTCCTGATGTGGGTTGGGGTCCTGTCTGAATCTGTTGAGGAGGTGGACTTGGGATTTTGCTAGATTTACTTTGTTAGTGGCGTTTAGCAGTACCTCAGTTTCCTTTCCCATGATCTTGTTGATATTGTTGAGGTCAACAGTACTGTATCTGATGGTAATCCATTCCTTTCAATCGCCACTGGATAACCTCCTACTGTACTAATCCATACTTTGTCTGGGTTGCTACTAATTTTCCTCATCTCTGAGGTAACTGTCCTATTCAGTTAGTCGCTGATGTTTTTAATGACTTCATAGGATTTACATCTGTTATTACCTGCTGGGTTACCGGAGACAGCATTTATAAAGTCGTCAATGAAGTGGGCTATGATTATCTTTGTACACCGACTGTAGAACACCTTCGACATAGATGTTGAAAAATATTGGGCTCAGGAGGGAGCCGTAGCATTAATAGGAATGACAGTGAGTCATGATTGACAAGCATGAAGAACCACAAACTCATGACTGGCAAGCATAAAGAACCACAAACTCATGACTGGGAAGCATAAAGAACCACAAACTCATGACTGGCAAGCATAAAGAACCACAAACTCATGACTGGCAAGCATAAAGAACCACAAACTCATGACTGGCAAGCATAAAGAACCACAAACTCATGACTGGCAAGCATAAAGAACCACAAACTCATGACTGGCAAGCATAAAGAACCACAAACTCATGACTGGCAAGCATAAAGAACCACAAACTCATGACTGGCAAGCATAAAGAACCACAAACTCATGACTGGGAAGCCTTAAGAGCTACAAACTCATGATTTGCAAACATATAAATCCTCCTTCTAAATTTAAAGGAAAAAGGTAGATAATGTGTGTTTTGTGATACAGAAAAAAAAATCAGACCCAAACATCGGAATAGTCACACGAAACATACTTACATACTTACATCTTATCTACCTTTTTCTCTCTCTCTCTCTCTCTCTTGAGAGAGAGAGAGAGAGAGAGAGAGACAGACAGACAGACAGAAAGAGAGAGAGAGGTACCGTACGTGACTCCATCTACCGAAGGAGAGAGGAACTTACGACGAAGTTTCAGTCCGACTTGGTCCATTTACAAAGTCACACTAACAGAAAGGAGAGAAGGAGCCAGTATATATAGACCAGCAGACAGGGACGGGACAAAAGAGGTAGTAGGAGAGGAAACAGAGAGGTAGTGGTGGTAGTAACAGTGGAGTCAAAGACCAAGAAAGAGGAGCACTGCAGGAGAGTTAGGGGCCCACAAAGGATAGGAACAAAAACATAGATCCAATTCCCTAGATCAAAAGCCCCTCACCAGCATCTAGAAACCTCCCTTGAGGGGAAAGAGGAAAAGAGGAACAAGAAATAGAGTAGACACCGGGAGCATCTTTAGAGGGAGGAGAGGTATGAACTAGATTAGTGCGAAGAGCGTTAGTCTGGCGATAAGAAAGTTTGATGTCTAAGGACCGGAGAGAGTTGTTGAGATTAGAAAGACTGGATATTTCCAGTCTAATGAAGGCAGAGAACAGGAGAATTCCCAGGACTAGAAAGTTTGGGAAAGAAGAAAGTCCATTTAGCACTTGAGAAGCAGTTTATAAAATAGGAAGGACGAGAAAATGAATTACGAAGAGTAGAAATTTCCGATTCAAGGAACTGAAGACCACAAATGCGGAGAGCACCGAGAAAGAGAGAAATAAGAAAACTTTTCCTGACAGAGGACACACGATAAGAAAAGTAGTGAATGTTCATGCCACTGTTCATGCCACTGTTGGGAGGTCAGGTCCCTCTCAAGAGGGACCTGACCTCCCAACATCTGAGTTCTTACCTCTTCTAGTGACCTACGTCTCACCTCTTGGCGCTATATAAAGCTCCATCCTGTCACTTCATCTCCATATTGTTTCATACTATGGAACAATGCTCTTCTCCAGACTGAGGGACTGACCACCTCAAAACTTTAAGGGTGATGGACTGATTACATCGTCTTCAAGTATCTTCTGCTTCTATCAACTTTTCTGTACTCGACTGAAGAAGCCTACTGTGTAGGCGAAACGTTTCATAATAAAGATACCTAACTGTTGCATATGTGTCTTACCTAACAACCTGTCGGTATTTTATACCATTTTAATGTTCAATCTGTCAGACACTGCAACACAAGAGTATCTTGGTACAGACCTGCAATCAACTTCGACAACTTCCACTAGTGAGAGGGGCTGGATTTGAGAGGGACCTGACCTCTCAACATCTGAGTTCTTACCTCTCCTAGTGATCTACGTCTCACCTCTTGGCGCTATATAAAGCTCCATCCTGTCACTTCATCTCCATATTGTTTCATACTATGGAACAATGCTCTTCTCCAGACTGAGGGACTGACCACCTCAAAACTTTAAGGGTGATGGACTGATTACATCGTCTTCAAGTATCTTCTGCTTCTATCAACTTTTCTGTACTCGACTGAAGAAGCCTACTGTGTAGGCGAAACGTTTCATAATAAAGATACCTAACTGTTGCATATGTGTCTTACCTAACAACCTGTCGGTATTTTATACCATTTTAATGTTCAATCTGTCAGACACTGCAACACAAGAGTATCTTGGTACAGACCTGCAATCAACTTCGACAACTTCCACTAGTGAGAGCGGCTGGATTTGAGAGGGACCTGACCTCCCAACATCTGAGTTCTTACCTCTTCTAGTGACCTACGTCTCACCTCTTGGCGCTATATAAAGCTCCATCCTCTCACTTCATCTCCATATTGTTTCATACTATGGAACAATGCTCTTCTCCAGACTGAGGGACTGACCACCTCAAAACTTTAAGGGTGATGGACTGATTACATCGTCTTCAAGTATCTTCTGCTTCTATCAACTTTTCTGTACTCGACTGAAGAAGCCTACTGTGTAGGCGAAACGTTTCATAATAAAGATACCTAACTGTTGCATATGTGTCTTACCTAACAAAACCTGCGGTGGACATGAATATCAAGGAAAGGAAGCAAAGAATTAGATTCCCATTCAGCTTTACACTTAATGGAGGAGCAAAATTGTTAAGGGCATCAAGAAATGGTTGAAAGAGACTAGAGTCATGAGGCCAAAGAGCAAAAAAAAGATGTCATCTACATAGCGGAGCCAGAGTGAAGGTCTCACATCAATAGTAGGAAGAACAGTCTCGAAGTATTCCATGTAAAGATTAACAAGAACAGGAGACAGAGGAGAGCCCATAGCGACACTGAAGGTTTGAGAATAACATTTACCTTGGAAGGAAATGGGATTTATGTCCTCACAAAGACGGATAAGATCAGGAAAGACATCAGTAGGTATAGGGAGATGAAGTAACACCTAATTGGCCCTCTCTCTGAGAAAATTAAAGACATCACGTTCGATGAGGTCTTGAGGGTGACGAAGGCGGGCAGGAGAAAAAGTACCAAGAAATGGGGTTAGGGTTTTTTGCCAGCCAAGAAGCAAGAGAATAAGGGACAGAACCTCTAGAGGATATGACAGGTTTATGAGTTTTGGGAAAACCATAGAAATAGGTCAGAGATAGACAAATGACACGAAAACGTTGAACAAGGTCAAAGTCAGGAGGACAGAGGTCGAAGAGAGTCCTTAGTTTCTTGTTGAAAGTTCTCTTGATACGATCAAGAGGGTTGGAAACGAGAGAAGTGTAGGCATGTGAGTCAGAGAGCAAGACATCAGCTTTACGGAGATAATCCTCGCCATCAAGGATAACTACCGAATTACCTTCGTCGTCTCTCTCTCATAAGTGTAGTTTGTTTGTGCATTGTTCCAGTGACGGTATTGTGCCTTTTTGTTACTGAACGAAGGAATTCTCTCAGTTTCTATGTTTCATCACCTGCCCTGTTTCTTTAACTCGTAGGAGTTTCTCATCTGTTCTCATATTTTGTTTCCTCATGAGAGATAACACCAGCCATGCAGTCTCATGAGAGATAACACCAGCCATGCAGTCTCATGAAAGATAACACCAGCCAAGCAGTCCAAGTAAGCATTATTCTTCTGTTAGGTAAATGGACACAGATGCAACTAATGTGACTTTTTATTTTGGCGACGTTTCGCTCTCCAGTTCTTCCAGCACAAACAAAAATATACTCAAAGTGCATCCCAGTAATTCTTTTACCACGAAGTAATGATATCAATTGTAAGTACAACTGAAAGAGAAAGTAATGACACCAAAGTAGCACAAATTGTTAAAAAACTGAAGTGCGCTACGTACAGCTTCAGAACCTTGAAAGTTTCTTGGAGCTACAATTTGTAGTATTTTAATTAAAGAACATGTCACTGTGTCCCGTAGCTTGATTTCCCGGTACGGATTAAAACATTAGGACGTGTTTCCTTCAGACACCTGCTATCCATGTTCACCTAGCAGTAAAATAGGTACCTGTGTGTTAGTCGACTGTGTGGGTGGCATCCTGGGACAAAACTGACCTAATTTGCGGGAAATGCTCTGCATAACAAGCTGCTTTCTATATAGCAGTATGTCGTTGATGTCAGCTAGGTCTATGTACCTTGTACATGTACTTGTAGATATAAAGATTGTTATTATGACTGAGATATTGCAAGTAATGTAGAAATAAATCTTTCAACCTCAAAAGGCTATTACTTTATTCTGCAGAAAAAAACTGTTCTTTCTAACAAAACACTCAATAAAACTAAGGAATACCTCGTTAAAGTTTTAAACCCATCGATCATCGTAAACATCTGACGACTTTCAATAATCATTGCACACTCACCTAATGTCCTTAATAAACCTGGATGCCATCTTTCCCATGAGTAGAAGGTCTCCGAACTTATGGATACAAGCATGTAATGAAAGGTGAATTCACAATATATTTCGACTTTCAGAACTCACTGAAGGTGACAGCGGCCCGCCCTTCCTTCCTTACTTACTTCCTACCTTATTAGAAATTAGCATAAATTAAAGTGGATGGACACGTGTAGTCCCCCCCACACACACACTCAAAGTCATGGAGAAGATTATCAGGAGGAGAGTGGTGGAGCATCTGGAACGGAACAAGGTTATAAACGACAACCAGCACGGATTCATGGAAGGCAAATCCTGTGTCACAAACCTTTTGGAGCTTTATGACAAAGTAACAAAAGTCAGACACGAGAGAGAGGGGTGGGTTGATTGCATCTTCTTGGAGTGAAAGAAGGCCTTCGACACAGTTCCTCACAAGAGATTAGTGCAGAAGCTAGAGGATCAGGCGCATGTAACAGGAAGTGCACTGCAATGGATCAGAGAATACCTGACAGGGAGGCAACAACGAGTCATGGTACATGATGAGGTATCACAGTGGGCACCTGTGACGAGCGGGGTCCCCCAGGGATCAATTCAAGGATCAGTGCTATTTTTGGTATATGTGAATGACATGATGAAAGGGATAGACTCAGAAGTGTCCCTGTTCGCAGATGATGTGAAGTTAATGAGGAGAATTAAATCAGATGAGGATCAGTCAGGACTACAAAGAGACCTGGACAGGATGGACACCTGGTCCAGCAACTGGCTTCTTGAATTCAACCCTGCCAAATGCAAAGTATAGGCTAGGTGGCCGAAGACTGCAAACCTCGCTCAAGAAGATCTTGGGGTGAGCATAACACTTCCATATATATATATATATATATATATATATATATATATATATATATATATATATATATATATATATATGTCGTGCCGAATAGGCAGAACTTACGATCTTGGCTTAAATAGCAACGCTCATCTTGCCATATAGGACAAGCGAAAATTTGTGTATGCAATAATTTCGCCAAAATCATTCTGAACCTAACGAAAAAAAATATATTTCACTGTGTTTGTTTAGTATTAAATAACTGTAAACAAATCTAAAATATATTTAGTTGGGTTAGGCTAAAATAAATTGTTCTTGCTATAATAAGGTTAGGTAAGTTTTCTAAGATTCGTTTGGAGGAAAATTTTAGTATCAGATGACTCAAACCGTATCCTTAATCTATTAAAACTCACGAAATCGTATGACACGATTGCAAACCAACACTACCGCGGGGGTAAAACTTCAGACCGGCGCGACGGTCTGAAGTTTTACGACTCAACCGCGAGTTCAAGCCTCGCCCGTGGTATGATTTCCGTTTTCTCAATCATTTCATTTAGTTTTATATTAAGTAGCAACTGCTAAATAACTTAGTTATAAACTAAATGTTAAACGAACATTTACTAGCAAGTTTACGTAATATAACAGTTCACAAAGTGAAAAATGACCCTCAGTATTTTATCTCTCCATATTATTTTAAATAAGCTTTAGAAGGTTACCACCTATTTTATTATATACCTTTATATACCTCTGATGCAATTATTCTTGTCAGACATAGTATTATCAATAAGTATTGTTAGATATATTAGTCTTGATTTTTAGCTAATTATGTAACATTAACCACTAATACTAACTTTATCCCACAGTAAACCTGATCACTGATATCATAGCAAATAACACCTCAACACCCGAGCATAAGTGTCACTTTCACCTGTCAGTATTTCACTCCATTAATATCAGTTGTCATATATTTATATTGAGTGATATAACCTCTGGTGGGCGAAACGTGTCAAGGACTGTCTGTTTTTCATCAGCTTAGTTAACTTGACCCAACAAAGTTTACGAAATGTGTATAAGAATAGGTTGTGAAATTCACTTAGGTAAGATCACATCTCACAAATTACAGAGACGTAAGACTATATAACATATATTGTATAACAGAAGTAAGATCACATCCCAAGTGTTACACAGCTTAACACTACCACATCACATGTTGCAGAGCTTTGTTAAAATCAATTATCATATAGTACCTAGTTAAGTCGTCATATTATATACTGTAGACATTATATGTTGCTGACCACGTATCATATGTTGTTGACCTTATATCATACGCTCTATGCTTCATATATCATAGATCTTCTATCATATGTTGTGAACCTCATAATGTGCGGTAGAACTCACGTTGTGGGTTTCAATTACTATGTTATAGTTCTCATATAAGATCATTTATACTTTTTGTAGCTTGATGTTACACAACATATGTTGTTGACATATGATTGTATCACATATTTATGAAAATACAGTTTATAAGATAAAATTTCGAATTTATTTTTGTAATGTTAAACCCATATGGATTAGTTAAGATAAACATGAGAGAGAAAGTGAAACTTAGAGCAGAGATCAGGAAGAAAGAAATAGGTGAGAGATAAGAGGAAAAAAAGGCGTGCAAGGGGAACGAGAGAGCGTAAGGGGAAATAGACAGCGTAAGGGGAAACAGACAGTGTAAGGGGAAACAGACAGTGAAATAGAGTACGGAAATTAATGGAATGTGTGAACTTGTGATTGGCTGGTGGACTGCAGATTACATTTCATAGCGTAGACTCTACGCTATGTGAGGTTCAAAGTAATTAGAGGTTCAGTAATCATGGCTAGGTATCTTGTGAGGATTACTGATGGTAGTTCAGACTGGTTCTGTTGGCATCAACGGGTGGTGGCAGGGTGGTAGTGTGACAGTAGTGGTGGTGCTGGTGACGGCCGTGGTGATAGTGGTGGTGCTGGTGACGGCCGTGCTGATAGTGGTGGTGCTGGTGACGGCCGTGCTGATAGTGGTGGTGCTGGTGACGGCCGTGATGATAGTGGTGGTGCTGGTGACGGCCGTGCTGATAGTGGTGGTGTTGGTGACGGCCGTGCTGATAGTGGTGGTGTTGGTGACGGCCGTGCTGATAGTGGTGGTGTTGGTGACGGCCGTGCTGATAGTGGTGGTGCTGGTGACGGCGGTGGTGATAGTGGTGGTGCTGGTGACGGCGGTGGTGATAGTGGTGGTGTTGGTGACGGCCGTGCTGATAGTGGTGGTGCTGGTGACGGCGGTGGTGATAGTGGTGGTGCTGGTGACGGCGGTGGTGATAGTGGTGGTGTTGGTGACGGCCGTGGTGATAGTGGTGGTGTTGGTGACGGCGGTGGTGATAGTGGTGGTGTTGGTGACGGCCGTGGTGATAGTGGTGGTGCTGGTGACGGCCGTGCTGATAGTGGTGGTGCTGGTGACGGCGGTGGTGATAGTGGTGGTGTTGGTGACGGCCGTGGTGATAGTGGTGGTGTTGGTGACGGCCGTGTTGATAGTGGTGGTGCTGGTGACGGCCGTGCTGATAGTGGTGGTGCTGGTGACGGCCGTGTTGATAGTGGTGGTGCTGGTGACGGCCGTGGTGATAGTGGTGGTGCTGGTGACGGCCGTGCTGATAGTGGTGGTGTTGGTGACGGCCGTGCTGATAGTGGTGGTGCTGGTGACGGCCGTGCTGATAGTGGTGGTGCTGGTGACGGCCGTGCTGATAGTGGTGGTGCTGGTGACGGCCTTGCTGATAGTGGTGGTGTTGGTGACGGCCCTGGTGATAGTGGTGGTGCTGGTGACGGCCTTGCTGATGGTGGTGGTGTTGGTGACGGCTGTGCTGATAGTGGTGGTGTTGGTGACGGCCTTGCTGATAGTGGTGGTGTTGGTGACGGCCTTGCTGATAGTGGGGGTGTTGGTGACGGCTGTGCTGATAGTGGTGGTGCTGGTGACGGCCTTGCTGATGGTGGTGGTGTTGGTGACGGCTGTGCTGATAGTGGTGGTGCTGGTGACGGACGTGCTGATAGTGGTGGTGCTGGTGATAGCTGTGCTGATAGTGGTGGTGGTGCTGGTGACGGACGTGCTGATAGTGGTGGTGGTGCTGGTGACAGCTGTGCTGATAGTGGTGGTGGTGCTGGTGACAGCTGTGCTGATAGTGGTGGTGGTGCTGGTGACAGCTGTGCTGATAGTGGTGGTGGTGCTGGTGACAGCTGTGCTGATAGTGGTGGTGGTGCTGGTGACAGCTGTGCTGATAGTGGTGGTGGTGCTGGTGACAGCTGTGCTGATAGTGGTGGTGGTGTTGGTGACGGACGTGCTGATAGTGGTGGTGGTGCTAGTGACAGCTGTGCTGATAGTGGTGGTGGTGCTGGTGACTGCTGTGCTGATAGTGGTGGTGGTGCTGATGACAGCTGTGCTGATAGTGGTGGTGGTGTTGGTGACAGCTGTGCTGATAGTGGTGGTGGTGCTGGTGACAGCTGTGCTGATAGTGGTGGTGGTGCTGGTGACAGCTGTGCTGATAGTGGTGGTGGTGCTGGTGACGGCCGTGCTGATAGTGGTGGTGGTGCTGGTGACGGCCGTGCTGATAGTGGTGGTGGTGCTGGTGACGGACGTGCTGATAGTGGTGGTGGTGCTGGTGACAGCTGTGCTGATAGTGGTGGTGGTGCTGGTGACAGCTGTGCTGATAGTGGTGGTGGTGCTGGTGACAGCTGTGCTGATAGTGGTGGTGGTGCTGGTGACAGCTGTGCTGATAATGGTGGTGGTGCTGGTGACAGCTGTGCTGATAGTGGTGGTGGTGCTGGTGACAGCTGTGCTGATAGTGGTGGTGGTGCTGGTGACAGCTGTGCTGATAGTGGTGGTGGTGCTGGTGACAGCTGTGCTGATAGTGGTGGTGGTGCTGGTGACAGCTGTGCTGATAGTGGTGGTGGTGCTGGTGACAGCTGTGCTGATAGTGGTGGTGGTGCTGGTGACAGCTGTGCTGATAGTGGTGGTGGTGCTGGTGACAGCTGTGCTGATAGTGGTGGTGGTGCTGGTGACAGCTGTGCTGATAGTGGTGGTGGTGCTGGTGACAGCTGTGCTGATAGTGGTGGTGGTGCTGGTGACAGCTGTGCTGATAGTGGTGGTGGTGCTGGTGACAGCTGTGCTGATAGTGGTGGTGGTGCTGGTGACAGCTGTGCTGATAGTGGTGGTGGTGCTGGTGACAGCTGTGCTGATAGTGGTGGTGGTGCTGGTGACAGCTGTGCTGATAGTGGTGGTGGTGCTGGTGACGGACGTGCTGATAGTGGTGGTGGTGCTGGTGACAGCTGTGCTGATAGTGGTGGTGGTGCTGGTGACAGCTGTGCTGATAGTGGTGGTGGTGCTGGTGACAGCTGTGCTGCTAGTGGTGGTGGTGCTGGTGACAGCTGTGCTGATAGTGGTGGTGGTGCTGGTGACAGCTGTGCTGATAGTGGTGGTGGTGCTGGTGACAGCTGTGCTGATAGTGGTGGTGGTGCTGGTGACAGCTGTGCTGCTAGTGGTGGTGGTGCTGGTGACGGACGTGCTGATAGTGGTATTGGAGGTATTAGTGGTGGTGGAGGTAATGGTCGTTGTGTTGGTAGTTGGGGTGATGGGGGCGGTGCTGCTGCTGTGTTCTGCTTCCTGCTGCTGCTGTTGCTACTACTACTGCATATGCTTCTGCAGCTGCTTTTTTTGCGTCTGCTGCTGCTGGTACCACTTGTGCTGCTGATAATACTGCTGTATTTCCTAATGCTGTTGCTGCTTCTGCTGGTGTTGGTACCACTGATGCTGTATCTACTGCTGCTTCTGCTGGTAGTGGTATCCCTGATGCGGCTAGTATATTTGCTGCATCTTCTGCTGCTGGTACTGACCTTCTGCTACAGCTGTTGTTCTTGCTGCTGCTGTGTCTACTACTGCTGCTGCACCTGCTACCGCTGTTGTTCTTGCTGCTGCTCTGTCTACTACTTCTGCTGTTGCTCTTGCTGCTGCTGTCTAATACTGCTGCTGCACCTGCTATCGCTGTTGTTCCTGCTGCTGCTGTGTCTTCTACTACTGTTGCTGCTGTTGCTATTGCTGCTGTTCTTGCTGCAGTGCCTACTACTACTGCTGTTGTTCTTGCTGCTGCTGCTGTGTCTTCTACTACAGCTGTTGTTCTTGCTGATGCTGCTGTGTCTTCTACTACTGCTGCTACTGATGTTGTTCTTGCTGCTGCTGTGTCTACTACTACTGCTGCTACTGCTGTTGTTCTTGCTGCTGCTGTGTCTACTACTACTGCTGTTGTTCTTGCTGCTGCTGCTGTGTCTTCTACTACTGCCGTTGTTCTTGCTGCTGCTGCTGTGTCTTCTACTACTGCTGTTGTTCTTGCTGCTGCTGCTGCTGTGTCTTCTACTACTGCTGTCGTTCTTGCTGCTGCTGTGTCTACTACTACTGCTGCTGTGTCTTCTACTACTGCTGTTGTTCTTGCTGCTGCTGCTGTGTCTTCTACTACTGCTGCTACTTCTGTTGTTCTTGCTGCTGCTGTGTCTACTACTACTGCTGTTGTTCTTGCTGCTGCTGCTGTGTCTACTACTACTGCTGCTACTGCTGTTGTTCTTGCTGCTGCTGCTGTGTCTTCTACTACTGTTGTTGTTCTTGCTGCTGCTGTGTCTACTACTACTGCTGTTGTTCTTGCTGCTCCTGCTGCGTCTTCTACTACTGCTGTTGTTCTTGCTGCTGCTGTGTCTTCTACTACTGCTATTGTTCTTGCTGCTGCTGTGTCTTCTACTACTGTTGTTATTGCTGCTGCTGTGTCTACTACTACTGCTGTCGTTCTTGCTGCTGCTGCTGTGTCTACTACTACTGCTGCTACTGCTGTTGTTCTTGCTGCTGCTGTGTCTTCTACTACTGCTGTTGTTCTTGCTGCTGCTGCTGTGTCTTCTACTACTGCTGTTGTTCTTGCTGCTGCTGTGTCTTCTACTACTGCTGTTGTTCTTGCTGCTGCTGCTGCTGTGTCTTCTACTACTGCTGTCGTTCTTGCTGCTGCTGTGTCTACTACTACTGCTGCTGTGTCTTCTACTACTGTTGTTGTTCTTGCTGCTGCTGCTGTGTCTTCTACTACTGCTGCTACTTCTGTTGTTCTTGCTGCTGCTGTGTCTACTACTACTGCTGCTACTGCTGTTGTTCTTGCTGCTGCTGTGTCTACTACTACTGCTGTTGTTCTTGCTGCTGCTGCTGTGTCTACTACTACTGCTGCTACTGCTGTTGTTCTTGCTGCTGCTGCTGTGTCTTCTACTACTGCTGTTGTTCTTGCTGCTGCTGTGTCTACTACTACTGCTGTTGTTCTTGCTGCTCCTGCTGTGTCTTCTACTACTGCTGTTGTTCTTGCTGCTGCTGTGTCTTCTACTACTGCTATTGTTCTTGCTGCTGCTGTGTCTTCTACTACTGCTGTTGTTATTGCTGCTGCTGTGTCTACTACTACTGCTGTCGTTCTTGCTGCTGCTTCTGTGTCTACTACTTCTGCTGCTACTGCTGTTGTTCTTGCTGCTGCTGTGTCTTCTACTACTGCTGTTGTTCTTGCTGCTGCTGTGTCTACTACTACCGCTGTTGTTCTTGCTGCTGCTGTGTGTACTACTGCTGTTGTTCTTGCTGCTGCTGCTGTGTCTTCTACTACTGCAGTGTCTTCTACTACTGCAGTGTCTTCTACTACTGCAGTGTCTTCTACTACTGCAGTGTCTTCTACTACTGCACGCTGTTCATCGCCGCTGTGTCTACTCACTACCGCTGCTGCTGCTTGCATACCTACCTGCCGCCGTGCTCTACACTACCTGCTGCCGCTGCTGTTCACTGCCTACCGTTGCCGTGTCCACTACCATCGCTGCGCTATGTTCACTGCTGCCGCTGTGTTCACTCATGCTGTGTTCTACTGCTGCCGCTGCTGTGTCACTATACCGCCGCCGCTGGTATACTACTACCGCTGCCTGCATTCACTACCACCGCCGCCGCTGTGTTCCACTATACCGCTGCCTATGCTGCTGCCACTACCACCGCTGCCTGCTGTGTTACTACCACCACCGCTGCCTGTGTTCACATCCACCACTGCCGCTGCCGTTCATACACTACCGCCGCTGCTGTGTTTACACCACTATCCACTACCGCTGCTGCTGTGTTCATACATACCGCCGCTGCGTGTATACACTACCGCTGCTGCCACTGTGCATGCTACTATCACTTGCGCTGCAGTATACTACTATCCAGCCTTGCCGCCTGTGTTTATACTACCATTCCGCTGCTGCCTGTCTACTACTACCTTGCTGCTGCTGTGTCATACACTACCGCTGCTGCTGTGTTTACTATCATTACTGCCGCTGCTGTATACTCACTACCGCTGCCGCTGTGTATACCATACGTGCCGCGTGTTTACTACCATTGCCGCTGCTGTATATTATCTTGTGCCGCTGTGTATACTCACGGCTGCCGCTGTGTATACTACTTCATTGCTGCTGCGTGTATATTATCCATTGTGCTGCCTGTATACTAATACTGCTGCTGCTGTGTATACTACATTGCTGCTGCTGTGTATACTACATTATTGCTGCCGTGTATACATAGTGCGTGTATACTACCATTGTGCTGTGTGTATCCACCGCTGGCTGTGCATACCAATTGCTGCTGTATACTCATCACTTGCGCTGCGTGTATACTATCATTGCCGCTGCTGTGTATACTACTACCTTGCTGCTGCTGTGCATAACCATCACCTTGCCGCTGCCGTTGGTATAACTATTGTCCGCTGCTGTATACCTACTATTGCTGCTGCTGTGTATACTACTTCATTGTTGCTGCTGTGTTATACTACTATTGCTGCTGCTGTGTATACTCATACTGCTGCTGTACCAGCACTATACGCTGCAGTGTGTTACTACATTGTGCCGTGTGTATACTCCATGCTGCCTGCTGTACTACCATTACTGTGCCGTGCATACTACCGCTGCCGTGTGTATACTACATTGCGCCGCTGTGTACCGCGCGCTGTGCATACTACATACCATCTGCCGCTGTGCATACTACTATTGCCGCTGCTGTGTATATCTACCATTGCTGCTGCTGTGTATACCTACTGCTGCTGCCGCTGTGTATACTCACTATTGCCGCTGCTGTGACATACTACCATTGCGCTGCTGTGTATACTACTATTGCTGCGCTGTGTATACTACATTGCTGCTGCTGTGTATACTCACTACTGCCTGCCGCTGCTGCAGTATACTACTATTGCTGCTGTGTATACTACATTGCTGCCGCTGTGTATACTATCATTGCTGCTGCTGTGTATACTACATTGCTGCTGCTGTGTATACTATCATTGCTGCTGCTGTGTATACCACATTCGCTGCTGCTGTATACTCACTATTGCTGCTGCTGTGTATACTACCATTGCTGCTGCTGTGTATACCACTATCGCCGCTGTGTATACTACCACTTGCTGCCGCTGTGTATACCTACCATTGCTGCCTGCTGCGTATACTACTATTGCTGCCGCTGTGCATATCACCTATTGCTGCCTGCTGTGTATACTATATTGCTGCCGCTGTGTATACCTACCATTGCTGCCTGCTGTGTATACTACTTCATTCCGCCGCCTGCCTGTGTATACTACCACTGACTGCCTCCGCTGTGTATACCTACTACATTGCTGCTGTGCATACTACTCATTGCTGCCTGCTGTGTATACCTACTATTGCTGCCTCTGTGTATACTATCCATTGCCTGCTGCCGTATACTCCATTGCCGCTGCCGCTGCTGCCGCTGTGTATACCTAACTGCCGTGTGCATACCACCAGCTGCTGTGTATACCAACAGCCGCTGCCGTGCGTGTATACCACCATCACCGCCGCCTGCTGTGCATACCACTACCTGCCTGCCGCTGTGCATACCACCACCGCTGCCTGCTGTGTATACCATCATTCCGCTGCTGCTGTAGACTCCACTACCGCTGCTGCCTGCATACACCGCCTGCCGCCGTGCATACTCACTACCGCCTGCTGCTGTACATCCACCACTGCCGCCGCTGTGCATACCACTACCGCCTGCCGCTGTGTATACCTACCACCTTGCATGCCTGCCGCTGTATACCTACTCATTGCCTGCCGCGTGCATACCACTACGCATGCGTATAATACATGCGCGCCTGTGCATAACCACCACGCTGTGCATACCATACGCTCCGCCGTATACCTCACTGCTGCCGCTTGCGTATACCTACCACTGCTGCTGCTGTGTATACTACACCGTGCCGCCTGTGTATACACTACCGCTGCCGCTGTGTATACCATACCTTGCTGCTGCTGTGTTTACTACCATTGCTGCCGCTGTGTATACTACTACTGCTGCCTGCTGTGTATACCTACTATTGCCTGCCGCTGTGTATACTATCCATTGCCGCTGCTGTGTATATTCCCCATTGGCTGCCGCTGTGTATACCTACCGCTGCCTGCCTGCATACTACTACCGCTTGTGTATACCATACTCCAGCCTGCCTGTGTATACTCATCACCGCTGCCGCTGTGCATACTACCACCTTGCTGCTGCTGTGTATATCACCATTGCCTGCTGCTGTGTATACTACTACGCTGCCTGCTGTATACTACTACCGCCGCCTGCTGTGTATACTAATCCACTGCTGCCGCGTGTATACTACATTGCTGCGCTGTGCATACCTACATTGCCGTGCTGTGTATACTACATTGCTGCTGCTGTGTATACCTACCATTGCAGCCGCTGTCTCTATCACCTGCTGTTGTTCCTTGCTGCCTGCTGCCTGCTGTGTCTCTACCACCGCTGTTGTTCCTGCGCTGCCTGCTGTCGTCTTCTACTACTGCTGCTTGTTCCTGCTGCCTGCTGTGTCTTCTACTACCGCTGTTGTTCCTTGCTGCCGCTGTGTCTACTAATACCGCTGTTGTTCCTTGCTGCCGCTGTGTGTACCACTGCTGTTGTTCCTTGCTGCCTGCCTGCTGTGTCTTCTACTACCGCAGTGCTGCTTCTACCACCGCAGTGTCTCTACTACCTGCAGTGTCTTCACTACCTGCAGTGTCTTCATCACTGCAGTGTCTTCTACCTTCCGCAGCTGCTACCACCGCTGCACTGCGTTGTTCCTTGCGCCTGCTGTGTCTACTACTACCTGCTGCTGCTTGCTTGCCCCAGCTGCCTGCCGCTGCCGCTGCTGCCGCTGCGCCCTACTACCACCGCTGCTTGTTATTGCTGCCGCTGTGTTCTACTACTACCGCCGCCGCTGTGTCTACTCACCGCTGCCGCTATGTCTACACCTGCCTGCTGTGTCTACTACCTCACTGCTGCTGTATCTCCACTATGCTGCCGCTGCCAGTCTACTACTACTGCTGCTGCTGATCATACCACTCGCTGCCAGCTGCATTCACTACTACCGCTGCTGCTGTGTCTACTACTACCGCTGCCGCTGTGTATACCACTACCGCTGCTGCTGGTTTTACTACCAATGCCGCCGCTGTGTCTACCACTACCGCTGCTGCTGTGTACACTACATCACCGCTGCCGCTGTGTATACTCACTCCGCTGCCGCGTGTTTATACTACCATCGCTGCTGCTGCTGTGTTCTACTACCTATTGCTGCTGTGTATACAACCTGCGCTGTGTTTACTACCATTGCGCCGCTGTGTTCTACTACTACCGCGCCGCTGTGTATACTACCACCGCTGCTACTGTGTTTACACCTATTGCTCGCCGTATACTACTACCGCTGCCTGCCTGTATACTCACTACCGCTGCGTGCTATACCACCATTGCTGCTGCTGCATATTACCATTGCCTGCTGTGTATAACTACTACCGCTGCTGCTGTGTATACACTATTGCCTGCGCTGCATACCACATTGCGCCGCTGTGATACTACCATTGCTGCTGCTGTATACTACCATTGCCGCCGCCTGTGCATACTCACTGCTGCCGCCGTGTATACCACCATTGTTGCCGCTGTGTATATTACCATTGCCGCTGCTGTGTATACCACATGCTGCTTTGCAGTATACTACTTATTGCTGCTGCCTGTGTATACTATACCGCCGCTGCTGTATACACATTGCCTGCTGCTGTGTATACTACTATTGCTGCTGCTGTGTATACCACTACATTGCTGCTGCTGTGTATACTTACTCATTGCTGCTGCTGTGTATACACCATTGCTGCGCTGTGTATACTCACTACCGCTGCTGCTGTGTATACTACCACCGCTGCCGCTGCTGTGTCACTACATTGCGCTGCGTGTATACAACCACCACCGCCGCTGTGTTTACTACATTGCCGCTGTGCACTACTACTGCGCTGCTGTGTATACTACTAGCGCTGCTGCGTTTACATATTGCTGCTGCTGTGTATACCATCATCACCGCTGTGTGTATACTACCATTGCCTGCCGCTGTGTATACACTATTGCATGCCAGCATATCCCATTGCTCGCTGTGTATACTACTACCGCTGCTGTGTATACTCACTATTGCCGCTGCTGTGTATACTCATCATTGCGCTGTGCCAGTACTACTATTGCCGCTGCTGTATACTACATTGCCGCTGCTGTATACTACTACTCGCGCCGCTGTGTATACCTATTGCCGCTGCTGTGTATATACCATTGCCGCCGCTGTGTATACCTACCATTGCTCCGCCTGCTGTGCATACTACTACTTGCTGCCTGCGTGCATATACCATCGCTGCCGCTGTGATACTCACCATTGCCGCTGCTGCATACTACTTATTGCCGCGCTGTGTATACCACCATTGCTGCCGCGTGCATACCATCCATTGCCGCTGCCGTGCATACTCACCATTGCTGCCGCTGGCATACCACCGCTGTGTGCATACTACCATGCTCGCTGCCTGCCCATTGCCTACCGCTGCTGCCGCCGCTGCCGCTGGCCACTACTACCGCTGTTGTTATTGCCTGCCGCCGGTTCACACCACCGCCGCCTGCTGTGTTTCACTACCACCTGCTGCCGCTATGTCACTACCGCCTGCCGCCTGTGTTCTACTATACACCTGCTGCATCTACCACACTGCTGCCGTGTGTCACTACTACCGCTGCCAGCTGTATACTACCAGCGCTGCCTGCTGCATCTACTACTTACCGCTGCCGCTGTGTTCTTATTGCTGCTGCTGTGTATACTACTACTGCTGCTGCTGTGTATACTACTACTGCTGCTGCTGTGTATACTACTATTGCTGCTGCTGTGTATACTACTACTGCTGCTGCTGTGTATACTACTACTGCTGCTGCTGTGTATACTACTACTGCTGCTGCTGTGTATACTACTATTGCTGCTGCTGTGTATACTACTACTGCTGCTGCTGTGTATACTACTACTGCTGCTGCTGTGTATACTACTACTGCTGCTGCTGTGTATACTACTATTGCTGCTGCTGTGTATACTACTATTGCTGCTGCTGTGTATACTACTATTGCTGCTGCTGTGTATACTACTACTGCTGTGTATACTACTACTGCTGCTGCTGTGTATACTACTATTGCTGCTGCTGTGTATACAACTACTGCTGCTGCTGTGTTTACTACTATTGCTGCTGCTGTGTCTACTACTACTGCTGCTGCTGTGTATACTACTACTGCTGCTGCTGTGTTTACTACTATTGCTGCTGCTGTGTATACTACTACTGCTGCTGCTGTGTATACTACTATTGCTGCTGCTGTGTATACTACTATTGCTGCTGCTGTGTATATTCCTATTGCTGCTGCTGTGTATACTACTACTGCTGCTGCTGTGTATACTACTATTGCTGCTGCTGTGTATACTACTATTGCTGCTGCTGTGTATACTACTATTGCTGCTGCTGTGTATACTACTATTGCTGCTGCTGTGTATACTACTACTGCTGCTGCTGTGTATACTACTATTGCTGCTGCTGTGTATACTACTATTGCTGCTGCTGTGTATACTACTATTGCTGCTGCTGTGTATACTACTATTGCTGCTGCTGTGTATACTACTACTGCTGCTGCTGTGTATACTACTATTGCTGCTGCTGTGTATACTACTATTGCTGCTGCTGTGTATACTACTATTGCTGCTGCTGTGTATACTACTATTGCTGCTGCTGTGTATACTACTATTGCTGCTGCTGTGTATACTACTGCTGCTGCTGTGTATACTACTATTGCTTCTGCTGTGTATACTACTACTGCTGCTGCTGTGTATACTACTATTGCTGCTGCTGTGTATACTACTATTGCTGCTGCTGTGTATACTACTATTGCTGCTCTGTGTATACTACTATTGCTGCTGCTGTGTATACTACTATTGCTGCTGCTGTGTATACTACTACTGCTGCTGCTGTGTATACTACTACTGCTGCTGCTGTGTATACTACTATTGCTGCTGCTGTGTATACTACTATTGCTGCTGCTGTGTATACTACTATTGCTGCTGCTGTGTATACTACTACTGCTGCTGCTGTGTATACTACTACTGCTGCTGCTGCTGTGTCTACTACTATTGCTGCTGCTGTGTATACAACTACTGCTGCTGCTGTGTTTACTACTATTGCTGCTGCTGTGTCTACTACTACTGCTGCTGCTGTGTATACTACTACTGCTGCTGCTTCTATACTACTACTGCTGCTGCTTCTATACTACTACTGCTGCTGCTGCTTCTATACTACTACTGCTGCTGCTTCTATACTACTACTGTTGCTGCTGCTTCTATACTACTACTGCTGCTGCTGCTTCTATACTACTACTGCTGCTGCTGTGTATACTACTACTGCTGCTGCTGTGTATACTACTACTGCTGCTGCTGTGTATACTACTATTGCTGCTGCTGTGTATACTACTATTGCTGCTGCTGTGTATACTACTATTGCTGCTGCTGTGTATACTACTACTGCTGTGTATACTACTACTGCTGCTGCTGTGTATACTACTATTGCTGCTGCTGTGTATACTACTACTGCTGCTGCTGTGTATACTACTACTGCTGCTGCTGTGTATACTACTACTGCTGCTGCTGTGTATACTACTACTGCTGCTGCTGTGTATACTACTATTGCTGCTGCTGTGTATACTACTACTGCTGCTGCTGTGTATACTACTACTGCTGCTGCTGTGTATACTACTACTGCTGCTGCTGTGTATACTACTATTGCTGCTGCTGTGTATACTACTATTGCTGCTGCTGTGTATACTACTACTGCTGCTGCTGTGTATACTACTACTGCTGCTGCTGTGTATACTACTATTGCTGCTGCTGTGTATACTACTACTGCTGCTGCTGTGTATACTACTACTGCTGCTGCTGTGTATACTACTACTGCTGCTGCTGTGTATACTACTATTGCTGCTGCTGTGTATACTACTACTGCTGCTGCTGTGTATACTACTACTGCTGCTGCTGTGTATACTACTACTGCTGCTGCTGTGTATACTACTACTGCTGCTGCTGTGTATACTACTATTGCTGCTGCTGTGTATACTACTATTGCTGCTGCTGTGTATACTACTACTGCTGTGTATACTACTACTGCTGCTGCTGTGTATACTACTATTGCTGCTGCTGTGTATACTACTACTGCTGCTGCTGTGTATACTACTACTGCTGCTGCTGTGTATACTACTACTGCTGCTGCTGTGTATACTACTACTGCTGCTGCTGTGTCTACTACTACTACTGCTGCTGTGTCTACTACTACTGCTGCTGCTGTGTCTACTACTACTGCTGCTGCTGTGTATACTACTACTGCTGCTGCTGTATCTACTACTACTGCTGCTGCTGTGTCTACTACTACTGCTGCTGCTGTGTATACTACTACTGCTGCTGCTGTGTTTACTACTAATGCTGCTGCTGTGTCTACTACTACTGCTGCTGCTGTGTACACTACTACTGCTGCTGCTGTGTATACTACTATTGCTGCTGCTGTGTATACTACTACTGCTGCTGCTGTTGTTTCTACGAATGAAGGTGAGACTTGAACAGAGATATGCGTTATTGTACGCAACGCATCACTGAAGCCAAGCCTGAGGTATTTCTTGAGGAGGTTGTAAATCAGGTTCAGGTCTCATCATGATTAAGACCAACTTTTAAACACATTTGTTCACACAACATTACTGTGTAAACCACCAAAGAAAACGTCTATTTAAGGTGAAAATATTTCCAAACAGGAACAATATAAACGAATGTTGGAGCAGATGAGTGTGTACAAGGGAAGTGTATACCAGGTAAGACACATGTGCAACATCTGGTTACTTTTATTGTAGACGTTTCGCCATCCATTGGCTTTATCAATACAGATTCTAGGACATAACTAGAAGACAGTAGAACTATATACAAAAGATAAGGTAATCAGTCTCTCAGCCTTGGAGTTGGTGTTGAGAGCACCGTGGTGGTAGAGATTCTGGAGCACTGGCAAGGAGACTGGTGCTTACATAGGCGTCAGTGGATAAGGACGTGTAGCAGACGAGGGCATAGTCACTAGTAGGTGGGATTCCCCAGTGGAAGTAGGTTCTACCCAAAGGGATGGGTTAGTTGTAGCAGCCGTGAAGAAGGTTTTGTGTATACCAAGGAAGTGTATACAAGCTAAGTGTATACCAGCTAAGTGTATACAGCTAAGTGTATTCCTATGTGTATACCAGGAAAGTGTATAACAGGTAAGTGTATATCAGCCATGTGTATACCAAGTGTATACCAACTAAGTGTATACCAGCTAAGTGAATGCCAGCAAAGCGTACACCTGCTTTGTGTATACCAGGTAAGTGTATACCAGATAAGTGTATATCAGCTAGGTGTATATCAGCTATGCATATACCAGCTAAGTGTATACCAGCTAGGCATATACCAGGTAAGTGTATGTCAGCTGAGTGTATACCATTTAAGTATATACCAGCTAAGAGTGTACCAGCTAAGAGAGTACCAGCTAAATGTATACCAGCTAAGTGTACACCTGCATGGCGTACTTAGTATTCTAAGTTAAAAATACTTAGCTCGTATATACTTAGCTGGTACACACTTAGCTGTTACACTCTCGGCTGGTATACAATCAGCCGGTATACCAGCAAAGTGTTTACCAGCTAAGTGTTTACCAGCTAAGAGTGTACCAGCTATGTGTCAGTGAGAGTAATTAAGCTAAATAACAGATGGGGCAGAGTAACAGTGTTTATGTAAGTCAGTGTTTTAACTTGTTCGTTTAAATTTGATTGGATCATAAAGTATAATAATTGGACACAGTTGGTATTAGTAGAAAAACCCGAGATAAGTCGCAATAAAAGACTGGCAATAAATAAACTAAAGAATTAACCGAGACTAGAACGGACGTCCTTGAATGTGGCCGCCACAAAGTGTTACCACTCGGCTACGGAGCTTATAATAGAATGATATTTACAGACATCACTTTTGTGATATGTCTGCATCAGCGGCACCAACTGTGACCCTTTTGTCTCATCCCTCAGTGCCAGGAACTGTTATGGATTCTCATACCCTGCAAGGCCATGTCTCAGATGTGCAGTTAACAAACATTGTTCTGTTGTAAGCTTCGTTGCTCAGTAGGACAGTGTTGGGCAAGGTATATTCAAACACTAGGGTTCGATACCCCCGTCAGTTCTTCTGTTTATCTGTGGACTGTCTTTATTACAGTATATCTTCGGGTAATGATCTTCATGCCTTTGATGGGGTGAAGTATGATGCATTGTCATGATACATTGTCATGATACATTGTCATGATACATTGTCATGATACATTGTCATGATACATTGTCATGATACATTGTCATGATACATTGTCATGATACATTGTCATGATACATTGTCATGATACATATGGTCGTAGTTGGTGTCGCTGTTACAAATATGTCAGAGATATACTGTTTGTAAATATATTCCACTGAACTCTACCTGTCTTGTCCCGTTCCTGTCTGTTGGTCTATATATACTCCCTTCTGCTCTCCTTTTTGTTAGTGTGACTTTGTAAATGGTCTAATTGGGACCGAAACGTCGTCGTTCGCTCCACTCTCCTATGTGCGGGTTATTTGTGTATTGTTCCAGTCACGGAATTCTGGCTTTTTGCTATTTAATGTGTGTGTGTGTGTGTGTGTGTGTGTGTGTGTGTGTGTGTGTGTGTGTGTGTGTGTGTGTTTGTGTGTGTACTCACCTAATCATACTCACCTAATTGTGGTTGCAGAGGTAGAGACTCAGCTCCTGGCCCCGCCTCTTCACTGAACGCTACTAGGCCCTTTCTCTCCCTGCTCCATGAGCTTTATCATACCTCGTCTTAAAGCTATGTATGGTTCCTGCTTCCACTACATCACTTGCCAGACTATTCCTACTTCCTGATTACTGAAGAAATACTTCCTAACATCCCTGTGACTTGTCTGAGTTTTCAGCTTCCAATTGTGACCCCTTGTGTTTGTGTCCCCACTCTGGAATAGCCTCTCTCTGTCCACCTTGTCTATTCCACATAGTATTTTGTATGTCGTTATCATGGCTCCTCTAACCATCCTGTCCTCTAGTAACATCAGGCCGATTTCCCTTAACCTTTCTTGGTAGGACATTACCCTTAGCTCTGGAACTAACCTTGTCGCAAACCTTAGCACTTTCTCTAATTTCTTGACGTGCTTGACCCGGTGTGGGTTTCAAACTGGTGCTGCATACTGCAGTAAGGACCTGACGTACACGGTGTGCAGTGTCTTGAATGATTCTTTACTAAGGTATCGGAACGCTATTCTCAGGTTTGCCAGGCGTCCATATGCTGCAGCAGTTATCTGGTTGATGTGTGCCTCCGGTGACATGCCGGTGTTATACTCACCCCAAGATGCTTCTCCTTGAGCGAGGTTTGCAGTCTTTGGCCACCTAGCCTATACCCTGTCTGCGGTCTTCTTTGACCTTCCCCGATCTTCATGACTTTGCATTTGGCGAGGTTAAATTTGAGATGCCATTTGCTGGACCAGGTGTCCATCCTGTCCAGGTCTCTTTGTAGTCCTGTCTGATCCTCATCTGATTTAATTCACCTCATTAACTTCACATCATCTGCGAACAGGGACACTTCTGAGTCTATCTCTTCCACCATGTCATTCACATATACCAAACATAGCACTGGTACTAGGACCGACCCCTGTGGGACCACACTCATCACACGTGCACACTGTGATACCTCATCACGTACCATGACTCGTTGTTGCCTGTCAGTTATTCTCTGATCCATTGCAGTGCCTTTCCTGTTATATGCGCTTGATCCTCTAGCTTCTGCACTAATCTCTTGTGAGGAAATGTGTCGAAGGCCTTCTTGCAGTTCACGAAAATGCAATCAACCCACCCCTCCCTCTCGTGTCTTCTGTTACTTTATCATAAAACTGCAGAAGGTTTGTGACACAGGATTTGCCTTCCACGAATCCGTGCTGGTTGTCGTTTATAATCTTGTTCCATTCCAGGTGTTCCACCACTCTCCTCCTGATAATCTTCTCCATGACTTTGCATACTATACACGTCAGTGACATTGGTCTATAGTTTAGTGCCTCTTTTCTCTCTCTTTTTTTGAAAAATGGGAACTACATTTGCCGTCTTCCATACCTCAGGTAGTTGTCCAGTTTCAAGGGATGTGTTGAAGATTGTGGTTAATGGCACACACAGCATATCTGCTCCCTCTCTACGGACCCACGGGGAGATGTCCGGTCCCATTGCCTTTGAGGTATCAAAGTCACTTAGCAGCTTCTTCACCTCCTCCTCTGTTGTGTGTATGTCATCCAACACTTGTGGGTATATTCCATGCTGGTGTCCCCCTCCGCTCTGTCTTCCCAGAGTCCTTCCTGTCTCTACTGTAAATACTTCCTTAAATCTCGTGTTGAGCTCCTTACATACCTCTTGATCGTTTCTTGCTAGTTCCCCACCTTCTTTCCTCAGCGTAATCACCTGGTCTTCGACTGTTGTCTTCCTCCTAGTGTGGCTATACAGAAGTTTCGGGTAAGACTTGACTTTCGATGCTACGTCGTTTTCCTACTGTCGCTGGGCCTCCCTCCTTATCTGTGCATTCTCGTTTCTGGCTCTTTTACTAATCTCCTTATTTTCGTGGGTCCTTTGTCTTCTGTATCTTTTCCATTCTCTAATGCACTTAGTTTTTGCCTCCCTACACCTTCGGCTAAACCAAGGACTCGCTTTGGTGTTTCCATTGTTTCTGTTGCCCTTGGGAACAAACCTTTCCTCTGCCTCCTTGAATTTGTTATTATGTATTCCATCATTTTGTTTACTGACTTTCCTACCAATTCTCTGTCCCACTGAACCTCCTGCAGAAAGTACCTCATTCCTGTGTAGTCCCCCTTTTTATAGTTTGGCCTTTACCATGCAACTCCTGTTACCCTCTCCACTTGTAACTATACAATGTAATCAAAGCTCAGAACCACGTGATCACTGGCTCCAAGGGGCCTCCTCAATGTCTGAACTGCTCATGGTGAACATAAGGTCCAGTCTTGCTGGTTCATCCTCCCCTCTCTCTCTGGTAGTGTCCCTGACATGTTGTATGAATTTTTCCAGTACCACATCCATAATCTTGGCTCTCCATGTTTCGGAACGCCCATGTGGCTCCAGGTTTTCCAAATCTGTCTCCCTGTGGTTGAAATCGCCCATGAACATAAGAACTTAAGAAAGAAGGAACACTGCAACAGGCCTACTGACCCATGCGGAGCAGGTCCATGTCCCCCCCCCCGGATAAGACCAATGACCCACCCCCCGGATTATCCCAATGACCCACCCAGTCTGGTCATCCCCACTCAAGGATGGAGCACTGTATCAGACCCAGCAGCACAAGCTAGTCAGGTCAACTCACACCCACCCACACCCACTCATGTATTTATCTAACCTATTTTTAAAACTACACAACGTTTTAGCCTCAATAACTGTACTCGGGAGTTTATTCCACTCATCCACAACTCTATTACCAAACCAGTACTTTCCTATATCCTTCCTGAATCTGAATTTTTCCAACTTGAAACCATTGCTGCGAGTCCTGTCTTGGCTGGAAATTTTCAGCACACTATTTACATCCCCTTTATTTATTCCTGTTTTCCATTTATACACCTCGATCATATCACCCCTAATTCTACGCCTTTCGAGAGAGTGCAGATTCAGGGCCTTCAGTCTATCCTCATAGGGAAGATTTCTGATACATGGGATCATCTTTGTCATCCTCCTTTGTACGTTTTCCAGAGCATTTATATCCATTCTGTAATACGGTGACCAGAACTGAGCAGCATAATCTAAATGAGGCCTAACCAAGGATATATAGAGTTGAAGAACAACCTAAGGACTTCTATTATTTATGCTTCTAGATATGACCTGCAGCTTTGCTCTGCTTGAGTGAGCTCTTCTTGCCACCTCAGCCTTCTATTCGTCAGCTTTTGTGTTAGTAGAATATTTCTTGCATAATATGATCACACATGGTCCTATATTTTAAGAGAATCAATAATTTGTTTCTATCTGTTAAGGGCTTGTGTTGGCAGTCACTGAGGTGAACAGGAAATTGAAGAAGACTAAGTAAAACACAATATTCTTTGCCAATGCTCAGGCGGTGATAAAGATTAAGATCAAATATTTTTCTGGTGTATCATATGTTGGAAATAAAAAACAGCTGCCGCATTTTGACAGGAAACGCCGATAAATGATGAATAAATATCAAAGGGATATGTTATCTGAAAAATTAAGATGCAAATATTGTAACAGGTCAAGTGATTGTACATTGTTTCAAACAAGAAAAACAGTTATTTCGTAACAATGGTATACACTGGAACACTGGGAAAGAAATTAAATAAAGATCAATGCATGATGTCTTTCTATAGTGATATTCAAGTTACTCTGACACAGATAGTCAAGTCTCAGTAACTATAGTAGAATTAGAGATTGAGTCATTCTACTTACTGTTGCAGGAAGGTATCCTCTCGATACCAGGGAACACCTGTCTTTATCATAATGTGTTACTGATAGCATATGTTGACACAAAGGTTTCTATATTAAAATATAAAAATGGTGTACAAAATTACCACGTATATTGGATGTATGAAGTGTAAGGAGAGTTTCCAAAGAAAGATGTATTTTCTTAAATGGTAACGATGATCCGGTTTCTTATCTTCAGCCTGGTTCAATAGTGGATTCTTGTGTAAGAAGAGACAGAACAAGAGCCACATTACTTGAACTTTTCCAGTGAGTGCAGGAAGGCGGGCGACAGTAAGTCCAAGAGAGGCTCTGGTGATAAAGTTGAACTTTTCTTGGAGAATCCAGACTTTGGGTTAATCATCCAGCTTGGGCTGCGTAATTCAGATAAAAACCAGGGACAGCACTATCTATCCTATGGTCGTAGAATCTCCAAATGCTTCCAATTCTTTCCCTGATGGGATAATGGTCATGAAGAATTTAGTTCGTCACTGTTTGAGGCCAAGAGAGACAGCCATGATTCCTCAGTAAAAATAGAAGAATCATGAAGACCCATAATTAAACTTCAGAAAAATTACAGCAATGTTGAGGATAATTAGAATTTTCTGTTGGCTAGGAGGAAGGAAAGAGCAAGATGATACATCAAAGTCTGTCATAATTGTTGGGATGTAAGTAAGCCGGGATATAACAGTCAGCACCAGTGTGATCATCTCCAGGCATAGAGAAACCATTTTCAAAACTCATTATTTGTTGTGAAGGCGTGTTACCTAAGTCAAGTTGTAGGAGTCACTATAATTTTACAATGATGTGAACAAGAAGCCCCGAGACAGTTATTAGAACTATAAAACAAAGTAATAATAAAATATATGTTTTTTATAGCAGGTTTAAGAAAAAAAAAAAAAACTGGGCTTTAATTTTAAGACAAAGTCCTTCAGGGAAGTTTCAACTTGTCTTGGGATACAAGGAAATTGGTCGTCAACATAAGAGCTTCCATCACAGGCCGCCTTACAATACTTCACCAAACATTGAGAATCGTCAGACCTTAATGTTTGTTTTCTCCCAGACTGAGAAGAGTCTGCTATTGTTGTTACTCACTACCAGAAAATTGTACAAGAGGCTCTTGGAACTTGTCTTATTGACAATGTTTCTTAGTGAGAATGAATGTCCCATATTAGTAATAAGAAATGGAAATAAGGAACGTAGCATAGTGGATGATATTATGGAAGGATTTGAGGAATGGTAATTAAGGAGTAGTTTGGAAAAGTTAACTAATGCTAGTTCTTTAATCTAGGAAACAGAGTTATGGTGCAGGAACCAATCCCTGAATGCGCCTTTAAGGCTCGTTTAATGAGACGATTGGAGGAAGTTTGTAAGACTTTTGATCTTAACTACCTAATCTGATCTAAAGTCAGAACAAGTTTAATATTCATGATCTTCAGCACATGATAATTATATTGACAACTCTCTCACTCTCTGTCTGTCTGCCTGTCTGTCTGCCTGTCTGTCTGTCTCTCTGTCTCTCTCTCTCTCTCTCTCTCTCTCTCTCAAAATCGATGCATGACCCATACTAAAATTCTACGCTTGACATGGGTCGTGCCACAAATAAGATCTCTGGAAGCAATTTTTGCTCCATTACTTGAAAGATCTAGTAAACCTGCCAACTTGTGGCTCGATTTTAAGAGAGAGAGAGAGAGAGAGAGAGAGAGAGAGCGAGCACATGTGTGCATAGGATAACATAGAAAGATAGGGAACAGAGGACTTGAAAGTCCTCACTGAGGCTCTTTAAGAAGAAACGTCTTTTTCTGCCTAGTTTAAGGACTCTCGTGTTATCTGGTGTGTAAGTTATTACAACCCAGGAGTCCCAAAGGCCTGTTATCCTGGGTGTAAAGGGAGCAAAATAAACACAGCAGAAAAACTTTTGACTTATATTATCCTTCACCAATTTAGAACAGAAGTATGTACACTATATACATTATGTACAGTAATAGGTATTAGTGCACTCCACGGTAAGCAAGGCAGAAATAGAAGCCACAAGATAGCAGACCGTGCTTCAACCAGCTCTAGAATGGGAATGACAAGGGCAGACAGGAGAGTGGTACCCACATAACCTCTACGATTGCCAAAACCACTTCTCATTGGCTGGAACCTGGCTACTGGTTGAACGGCGGGGCCCCATCGTCAACCCTCAGTCACCTGGTTCGCTGGTTGGGGGAGATAGCCTGTAAATGAGGGTGTGTACATGCTCTGAATAAAGGTTACGTACACTTTGTATGCCACATAAGTCAATGACAGAAAAGCAAAAGGCTCTCTTCCTAGCCCTCAATCCATTCGCTCACCTCCAGCAACAAATCAGAGGAAAAAATATAAAATACCATATCGGAAAAGTCATATGAGAATTTTTAGGAGAGATTAAACTGGATGGAAGACGTAGAGAACAACTACCTATATACTAATATAGAACAGTTTAAGTATTAAAAGACTCGTAGTGCTCCGCCATTCGTAGATCTCAACGCACCAGTAGTTCTACTTCTGGTTACTACCATTTCAGATATGATTACCACAACCCTCTACCTCTACCACCACTTCTTATTAACTAGTTTCCTTAGTTGTCAACGGGTCGTCTTGTTACAGTCGCTGAACATACGTTAGGAATATGTGGGCTTCAGAATGACGCAGCCATAGCAAGTACATGATGTATACGACGGTCAGCATGAGTTTAATGAGGGTTTATTGTGGGATGGGAGACTGACTGGCTGAGGCAGCAAGTATTCGTGGTAATAATCTCTCATCATATCATATACATATAATAATGCAATAATACGTTATTATATGTATAATATATAATAACATATTTGTCTGACACGTCGTGACAGAAAAAAATATATGTATACTGAAGAATACTGAGATTTATACTAAGCAAGTGGTATTGTAGGCTGAGGCAACTCCACTCATTATATAAGGTGTACTTTGTTGATTCCTATAACGTACAAAATGCCTCTCCAGTTGGTACTTCCATGGCTGTATTTTATTTGCACATAAAACATTAGCCAGTAGCTTTTTCAATTCTGAAAAACTTCTGTTTACGAAAAAATCTTGGAAATGTTCATCTTGCATCTTCTCCATTAAGTTCCATTGTTTCTGGTCCACCTGATCTGTTGACATGTGTTGAAGTCTTTCAGTTTCTTAAATTGTTGGTTGAGATCTTCTTGTAGGCTTTGTCTCTTTACAGAAAAATATGTTGAGTACCTTGAGAGTTTCTTTACATAGTTTCAGTCTGATGGTACGAGTCTGGTAGTAACTCTCTGATGGTACGAGTCTGGTAGTAACTCTCTGATGGTACGAGTCTGGTAGCAACTCTCTGATGGTACGAGTCTGGTAGTAACTCTCTGATGGTACGAGTCTGGTAGTAACTCTCCGATGGTACGAGTCTGGTAGTAACTCTGATGGTACGAGTCTGGTAGTAACTCTCTGATGGTACGAGTCTGGTAGTAACTCTCTGATGGTACGAGTCTGGTAGCAACTCTCTGATGGTAAGAGTCTGGTAGTAACTCTCTGATGGTACGAGTCTGGTAGTAACTCTCTGATGGTACGAGTCTGGTAGTAACTCTCTGATGGTACGAGTCTGGTAGTAACTCTCTGATGGTATGAGTCTGATAGTAACTCTCTGATGATACGAGTCTGGTAGTAACTCTCTGATGGTACGAGTCTGGTAGCAACACTCTGATGGTACGAATCTGGTAGTAACTCTCTGATGGTACGAGTCTGGTAGTAACTCTCTGATGGTACGAGTCTGGTAGCAACTCTCTGATGGTACGAGTCTGGTAGTAACTCTCTGATGGTACGAGTCTGGTAGCAACTCTCTGATGGTACGAGTCTGGTAGTAACTCTCTGATGGTACGAATCTGGTAGCTACTCTCTGATGGTACGAGTCTGGTAGCTACTCTCTGATGGTACGAGTCTGGCAGCTACTCTCTGATGGTACGAGTCTGGTAGTAACTCTCTGATGGTACGAGTCTGGTAGCTACTCTCTGATGGTACGAGTCAGGTAGCAACTGTCTAATGGTACGAGTCTGGTAGCTACTCTCTGATGGTACGAGTCTGGTAGCTACTGTCTGATGGTACGAGTCTGGTAGCTACTCTCTGATGGTACGAGTCTGGTAGCTACTCTCTGATGGTACGAGTCTGGTAGCTACTCTCTGATGGTACGAGTCTGGTAGCTACTCTCTGATGGTACGAGTCTGGTAGTAACTCTCTGATTGTACGAGTCTGGTAGCTACTCTCTGATGGTACGAGTCTGGTAGTAACTCTCTGATGGTACGAGTCTGGTAGCTACTCTCTGATGGTACGAGTCTGGTAGCTACTCTCTGATGGTACGAGTCTGGTAGTAACTCTCTGATGGTACGAGTCTGGTAGCAACTCTCTGATGGTACGAGTCTGGTAGTAACTCTCTGATGGTACGAGTCTGGTAGCAACTCTCTGATGGTACGAGTCTGGTAGCAACTCTCTGATGGTACGAGTCTGGTAGTAACTCTCTGATGGTACGAGTCTGGTAGTAACTCTCTGATGGTACGAGTCTGGTAGTAACTCTCTGATGGTACGAGTCTGGTAGTAACTCTCTGATGGTACGAGTCTGGTAGTAACTCTCTGATGGTACGAGTCTGGTAGCAACTCTCTGATGGTACGAGTCTGGTAGTAACTCTCTGATGGTACGAGTCTGGTAGTAACTCTCTGATGGTACGAGTCTGGTAGTAACTCTCTGATGGTACGAGTCTGGTAGTAACTCTCTGAAGATTTGTGCTCGAAATATCTATATATAAAATCTCTCCATCATTGTTTCCATGATGTTGTCAGTTAGACATTGTAAACATTGTAAACATTGTAAACATTGTAAACATTGTAAACATTGTAAACATTGTAAACATTGTAAACATTGTAAACGTTGTAAACATTGTAAACATTGTAAACGTTGTAAACGTTGTAAACGTTGTAAACATTGTAAACATTGTAAACATTGTAAACATTGTAAATATTGTAAATATTAATTATTCAAAGGTTCTTTTCTTCGCCTATTTCTGTAAATTTGTTGCTAAACATTTGTTATTGCTGTCTGAGACCTGTGCAAGTTTTTTCTGCATTAGATGTTACCAATAACCTGGAGATTATTTACAGAATGTGAAAAAGATTGGACTAAATACCAATCCTTAGAGAACTCCGCCCTTAAGAGCAAGCTAAACAAACACACACTGTGTTTCCTGTTTGTGAGCCAATCACTTATCCAGACAAGAAGTTCGTCTCCAATAATCAATGAGGCACCTTGACGATGGCCTTTTGGAAATTAAGATATACATCAAGATATACATCAAGATATACATCAAGATATACATCAAGATATACATCATGATATATATCAAGATATACATCAAGATATACATCAAGATATACATCAAGATATACATCAAGATATACATCAAGATATACATCAAGATATACATCAAGATATACATCAAGATATACATCAAGATATACATCAAGATATACATCAAGATATACATCATGATATACATCATGATATACATCAAGGTATACATCAAGATATACATCAAGATATACATCAAGATATACATCATGATATACATCATGATATACATCAAGGTATACATCAAGATATACATCATGATATACATCATGATATACATCAAGATATACATCAAGATATACATCAAGATATACATCAAGATATACATCAAGATATACATCATGATATACATCATGATATACATCAAGGTATACATCAAGATATACATCAAGATATACATCATGATATACATCAAGGTATACATCAAGATATACATCAAGATATACATCATGATATACATCATGATATACATCAAGATATACATCATGATATACATCAAGATATACATCAAGATATACATCAAGATATACATCAAGGTATACATCAAGATATACATCAAGATATACATCAAGATATACATCAAGATATACATATCATTTTTTATGTAATTGAAAAAAAATGGATTAAGTTAGTCAGGGTCATCAACCTCTCAGTGATGAATCTATGATGGCTTCAGGATATTAGGAAGTTATTTTCCCGAAAATTAATTCGTGTCGTCCCTAATATTCTCCATTTGTTTACCAGAGAATAACCTTAGGCTTAGGAGATTATAACTGAGCTCACAGCTCTTTCCTTCCTTTGAAAATATAAGGAAACATTTGCTAGTTTCCTGCACCTTACCTGCTGTTGGTGATTTATTAAAATTCTTCCTTAGTGGGTAAGAGATTTTGCCTCTTTATTCCTTTTTTTTTTTTTTTTTTTTTTTACACAGGGTTTGACAGCTATTTACAGGTTAAGGATTCCTAACTTTATTGGCAAGCTAAGAGCTGTTACCTACATCAGCTCATTTGAAAGCATTTTTATTGTTATGAGACATACAAGTAGGGAACAGGATGAAGTTGGAGCCATCTGTGGGCCAGCATTTTCATTTGATCAACTGACGTTATCTCGTTGACATCATTATGCTGTACGAATGTGTTCCATACTCGAGTCATCCTGGGTATATATGATCTCAGATGGAGTGATGTTCTGGAGAAGGGTACAGCCAGAGTGAAGTTGCTGCTTTCTGCCCGGCTTGTGGCATAAAAGCTTGTTTCACGCTGTCCTCGAAGTGGATCCAAGTGTGGTATTTTGACAATATTGGCCTTGTACATAACAGTAAGGCCACCCACATCCCTCCTATGTTGAAGGCTCTGCTGAAATGACAGATCTATCCAGGATGGGTCCAGGCGAGAGATGAGACGTCTTGCTCTGTTCTCTACTCTGTCAAGCAGTCGCAGATGAGAGGGGGGGCAGGCAAACCAAGAAAGTGGAGCATACTCAAGGTGTGAGCGTACTTGTGCCTCGTACAGGATCTTGCAACCCCTACTGTCAAGCAGATGCGAGATACGGCGAAGTGCTGTAAGCTTCCTGGCTGCCTTGTTTGCAAGATTTACAACATGGTTCTTCATGGTTAGTTTGGAGTCAAATTTCACCCCAAGGATATCAACTTCTTCTCCAGGTGCCAACATCGTCCCATTCATCCTTACTACTGCACCAGCATTACCATCATGGTGCCTAGAGACGATCATCATTTGCGTTTTCTCAGGTGCAAATGTTACTTGCCATCTATTTCCCCAAGCTGATATAGCTCTCAGCTGGTGATTGATGTAGCTTAGAGCAGCTGGCATTTCTTCTCTTGGATAAGTGAATGTCAGTGTACAGTCGTCTGCATATGCATGTGATTCTGGGATGAGATGAAGAAGGTCGTTGAAGTAGACATTCCATAACAATGGACCCAGCACACTTCCTTGTGGAACGCTTGCCCCAATAGGATGCCTTGCTGATTCCGTTCCATTGAGGACTACACTTAGAGATCTACCATGAAGGTAATCACTGAGGAGACATAGCGTAGAGCCTGCAATTCCCAGTGCTTGAAGTTTTGCTAAGAGGCCCTGGTGCCACACCCGGTCGAAAGCGCCAGCAATGTCCAGTGCTACCACACAGCTGACTTTGGATTCATCCAGTGACTGGTGCCACTTAGTGGAGAGGTTTAACAACAGATCAGCAGCAGAGTAACCTTTTGTTGATATTTTATTTTTGAAAGAGAGAGAGAGAGAGAGAGAGAGAGAGAGAGAGAGACAGACAGATACAGAGAGACAGAGACAGAGAAAGAAAGAGAGAGAGAGAGGAGGGGGATTTGGTAGGTCTCGAGGTGATCTGTAGAAAAGTTTCCTTTATCTAAATTATGAACATTCGTGAATTATTTAAGCGTGTGAGTCAAGGAGAGAAAAGCAGAAGACTTTCTTCCCATCCTCCACTCTGTCTGGCTACTGTAGAAATTTGCACATAAGATGAAAGTGTATAGAAGACATATGCTGTAACTCTCTCCACTAATTTATAATTTTTTCTATCATCAACTACTCTTTTTACTTCACAATCACTCGTACAGATGCGTATACCAGTGCCTCAGCTACTCGTTACCACGACTTTTGATGTATCACATCCATCTACGTATACCACTGCTTCTGTTACTGAGTTTGTTGCCTCATTGTTAACTCATCGTTCTGTTGGAGTCACTGAAGAGTCATGATTCTGATGACTTCAGAATGAATAGTCTATTAAATGTGTATGTTGATTCACACGAACTTAGTGTGGATCTTGTCTTAATTTGCCGAGTCTCTGAAGTACTGAATATCCAGGGAAATGTCTCGCTTCTCTCCTTATTTACCATTTCCTAAAAGTTACGGGTCATGGTAACTTATCATCCTGTTTTCTGACATGTAAGGAAATCTGGGCTGACCCAAGACTCTTAAATGATAGATATATACCGAGCGTGTGGTCCTGAAGACTGAGGTAACTCACCCACTATAATGGGAACGTCTGTCAAGCTGTCTCTGGAATAACCGTATTGTATTTGTCAATACAACATTATCCATTGTGTTTATAACTGTGCTTGCAAAAAAATCCTTTGCATATGTTTTTGTTTCGACGTAGGAACTCATTCAGTGCTTGCAGTAATTCTTCGTGTTTGAGTTTCTTTACGGTCTGGTGCCTTGAGTGCTTCTGTGAGAGATGGTGTGAGTCTCGAGGCTATTCTCTGCACGACTGTCTAACATAACTTTGTCTCTTACATAAACTGAAGGCCAAAACTGCATGGTAAATTCGAGAGGCGGCCTAACAAATGCATTATATACGATCAATATTGTGTCTGGCACTTTGAAACATTACATTCATTTTTTTTTTTTGCAATTAACTTTCGAGGTAGCTGCTTATGATTATCCCAAGGTTATTTTCTTTTATTTTTGGGGAAAGTTTATTGCGAAGCATTCTCTTTGTTTTTGAGAATATACGAAAAAGACATTTCTTTACATTTGTCTACATTAAAATTCACCACAAACTCGTCTAACGGCAGAGTTAACCGTATTTACTATGAAAGCTAAAAAACTCTTTGGATGCTTCATTTTCCCAGTTTAGTGTCGTTTGCAAGTTTTATTATGTTTTATTATTTAAGAATATTGGGTAGAACAAAAAGGCACAATACCTTGACTGGAACATAGAAGAGAGAAGTTTGCAACGATGTTTCAGTCCTACTTAAACCGTTTACAAAGTCACACTAACACAGAGTGAGGGAGCGTATATATACTGGCTCCCTCACTCTTTTGTGTTAGTGTGACTTCGTAGATCGTCCAAGACGAACGGAAACATCGCCGGCAACTTTCTCGTATTTCCGGGCTATTTATATATTTTGTGAAGATTTCTTGCCCAGATAGGAAACCGAGAGCTATGCACAGCTCCGCTGAGTATAGCTCTCCGTTTCCTGTCTGTGAGCTGTTCACTTATAGAGGCGTCAAGTTTGTATCCTATATGATATGATTTTATTTCGGCCATCAGTCGTCTTTAGGGTACCCTGCTAATGGCCATCTGAAAATCTAGCTATACTAAATCTGATGAGACCTTTCAGTTAGAGTTTTTAAATATAGTTGAAAAATTCCAGTACGTTAGTTGGGCTTGATTTTTCCTTGCTCTGTCCATGCTGGTTTATGGTTATTAGGTTATTTTCCCCCCAAAATAATCCCTAATAAGAGTCTTCATTATTTACCTAAAGATGACAGTAAGTTCATGGGACGATAGTTGAGGCACAAGTCTTGTTACCCTTTTATAATATAGGGGTAACATTTACTAGTTTCTTGGCACCCTGCCTTCCTCCAGTGATTTGTTAAATATTCTATTTTATGTGACCCACATGATGTGGTGATTACGTTCGTTCTCCACATATTTTGATATGAATAGGCTGCTAATTTTATCATTATTTACAGTAACTGGTCAGTGTCGGTCCTTGCCAGTCAGTGTCATGTTCAGCTGTGAATATAAACCCGATCACGAGTCATGTGGCGAGTACAGACATGTCATATCCGTGTTGTAGTTTGTTATTCAGCCGCTCTTGCTAGTCAAAGGTCCTGTCGTTGCACTCACCCTTTTTTTCCGACTGGAAGCGAGAGAGAGAGAGAGAGAGAGAAAGAGAGAGAGAGAGAGAGAGAGAGAGAGAGAGAGAGACAGACAGACAGACAGACAGACAGACAGACGGACAGACAGAATTCCATGCATAAATGTACCACTATACTCCGACATTTACTTATCCAAGAGAGGAAATGTCAATTGCTCTAAGTTCCATAAATCACCAGCTTAAAGGTATACCAGCATCAAGAAATCGATGGCAGGTCACATTTGTTCCTGAGAAAGCACAATTGATGATCTTTAGGCCTATGATGGTAATAATGTTGGAGCAGTATTAAGAATAAATGGGAGTGTTGGTACACGGGGATAAAACGGCAATTCTTGGGGTGAAATTTGACTCCAAATTGACTTTAAAGAACCACGTTGCAAATCTTGCGAACAAAACAGCCAGGAAGCTTACAGCACTTAGACGTATCACCCATCTGCTTCACAGCAGAGATTACAACTTTCTGTATGAGATACTTTCTTAGACTTCCTACCCTCATCTCATCTGCGACATCTTAACAGAATAGAGAGAATAGGAAGACGACTCTTCTCTATCCTGGACAGATCTGTCATTTTAGCAGAGCCTTCAACACAGGAGGAATGTGGGAGGCCTTAGTCATATGTACTAAGTCAACATAGTCAAGGTATGACACTTGAATCCACTCCGAAGACAGCGAAAATTTACCTTCTACACAACAAGACGGGCAACAAACAGCAATTACACTCTGTACCCTTCTAAAGAACATCATTTCATCGAAGATATTCCTTGGATGACTTTTCTGGAACATGTTTGTAGAGCATAATGACATCAACGATATAAAGTCAGCTGACCCAATGAAATCACTGGCCCACAGAAGGCTCCAGCTTCTGTTTTCTATTTGTATATCTCTTAGCAATAAAGAGGCTTTCAAATTAGCTGATGTAGGCAACAGCTCTTAGCCTGTATATAAAGTTAGGAACCCTAAACCTAACTCTATAAAAAAAGGAAAGAGAGAAAGGGAGAGAGAGACAGACAGGGAGGTTACAGGACAGTCTTTCTTCTGCAACATAATGGTCAACATATTTCATCTTATTACAAGAAAAACTGTATACTTTCCTCTTCATATTATACCCGCGGTTGTGACTCAGTCATGTGCGATCAGACTTGTCCTCATGACACTGAACAAATTAAGAGACTAGAAGAAACATCTTGTGCGTTCTGCAGGTGGAAGGACAGTTATCTGGCACCTCAATTAAATCTTTTTCAATCATCTTCTTGATCATTTACTACTATGAAAATATTAACAACCATTTAGATACCTTCAGCTTCCATATTGTACGTGTCCAGTAAAAGTTCACTCCTCAGTGGTAGTTTATTTGCAAGTCTTCAGAACACTTAATAAAAAAGATTATTTTTGCTGTAAGACTTAGTTGAATATTGCAACTTGGTTTGTGTTAACTAAGAGAATGTATCTCTTTTCTAGTACCTTAGTCTAGATGAAAATGAATATTTTTGGTTCATATGTTTACTTGATGCGACCTGTTATCTTACCTTAGCTCATTTAAAATATCAGCCTTATATAAGGTGTTTTCTCTATATCTTAGTTTGTGATATACAACAATCGACTAACATCAAGATATACACTAAGTGCTAGATAAATAAGTACACCAATTATCAGGGAGGTCTTTACAAACACCAAGTCTAGAGTGGAAGTTAAACTTTAATATCTTTGATATCGGGATACCTGCACGGATTCTACAACATAAAATCATGCCTTAACTTCCTAGAATTTTTCAAATTTATTCACATAAACTAGAATAAGAAAGCCTCTACAGAACTAGAATATTTATTAAAAAAAAAAGGCTTATGACTAGGTACCCGCTAGAAGATCGGAGACAGACTTCCTGCCTAGAGAAGTTACTGAAACATAACCACGAAACAGACTCTGATACTGAACAAAGAGATGTCGTCTAATGTAAAGAATAAACTTCTTCAGTCGTCTCCATCAAGTACATAATATCTTCGAGATTTGGGCTGTCATTAAGATAGCAAAATATGATATTGTTGAAAAAACTTGCAGCATGCAGACCAAATTACTTCATTAACAAGAGTGATTGGAATAGGTTAGTACTGTTGTTATAGGAGACGTCGATGATGAGCTTCTACTCTGACACTTGGGAAGAAATACATTATTGATATTACAGTCTCAGGAAAAGTAACTGTTTGACAGCATACCAGTCATACCAACAGGAATAAAAGGACCTTGGTGAAATCATACGAAATAACCTCAAAAATCCTAAATTTACAATGTTTCTGTGAGTAGCAATGTTAAAAGGATGCAAGATATCACAGATATAACTTCCAAAACAAAATATCATATACTAGCATGTCTTTAAGGCTCTTATTAGAACGAATCTTTATATACCGTAAAGAACTGGGGAAAATTATGTAAATTTAGTATGTTTATTTTGGTATGGGTACACATAAGTACAATTATCTTACATTATAACAAATGTGTAAATCACCCAGGGTAACCCAAAAAAGTCAAAGTGACTTATTTCCATTGGCGTTCTTGTGATATTTTATTGTTTAAAGCCTAGCTGTAAGATACAGTATTAATCAGTCATGATTATAACCTTAAAAATTAAAATAGCAAAGTAACCCAGTTATATGAAGACCTGTTACATTCTGTAGCCTCATTCTTATGCACCTCTCAGTTCTCTTTCTGAACTGGCTAATGCTAGGATTGGCTTTGTCATGTTCAGACAATCCGATCCACTCTTTTATTTTTGTATAGTAAAAACTGTTTGTGGCCTGGTTTTAGTTTCTAACCTTATGTTATAAAAAACGCGATTTCTAATAAGCATAGAGATCTCCAGAGAATACTAGAAAGGACTGCCTTTCTAGTTCTAGCATCCAGCCTGTTGCTGGGTTTTCGGTACAAGTAGTCAGTGTCCTGGTCCAATTATCCATTAGAATTCAGTATGATTCAATAGTGCTTCAGGATTACAACTGGTAGGCTACTAACTAAATAAATTAAAATTTAATAAATTTATTAATAACAAAGTCTAGAGGTATAAAATCAAAGTAAATTAAATTAATATAAACAAAATAAGAATAATCACTTCTCTCGTGTACAGTAATATTGTGCTGAAGGTACATATCACATTTGTACGTCTTAAGTACCGTCTGGTACATTAACATTTATTAAGATATTACAAATATGTACAAGTAAGTTTGTGTGTACGTGTGTAAGTGCTCTAAGTAGTTCGCTATATCTCAAAACTCAACTAGACTTAACTAGTGACTGACTAAGTCCTCACATTAACTAACTTCTTGACCACCTGGCAATCAGAACTGGCGACACAGAATCAGGATCAAGGGGATAATATAACGACACTACGTAGGGACCATCTGCAGATCCTCCACAAAAGTCACGAAACTCCCATACTACTGCATCTAAGTTCAGCATAAGAAAATCCCCGACTGTGACAGTACACAGATACCAGTACAAGTTAGGTCAGAAGCTACAGCTCAGGACCTGAGTTTCTCAGAGTGTCTATAAGACACACAACCTCAGTACAACGTCGAAAATCACGAAGTCTAGACAATGTTCTGTGAACAGAGTTCTACAGAACCAACAACAAGAAAGCGACAGAGACGATCTTTCAAGAAGGGCCAATAAGGGAGAATTAGGCACGTCTTGTCAGGAATACGTCCAACCACCAAGAGAGTCTAACCCAGACTGACTACTTCAGGCAAGGTGTGAACACCCCCCGTCGATCACGTGATTGCTCCGTGGGCAGCTGCTGCCCAGCAACACCGAGAAGCCGGCAGGGAAACGAGCAACGAGCGATAATTACAGTAGTTAGACAATCAACACTTGAACTATGAGCACTGAATAATATATATAAATGTTACATCCTACCTAATAATATAACTAAGTCAAATAATAATATAAAGCAATATATTTACGATTTAGCTATTATCGCAAATATAAGCAATATAAAATTATATGAAAAGGTAATATACATTATATACATTGTGACCCATTTAGGGGTCGCAATACCTTAATAATCTTTGCAACAAGATACTTTAGGCATTGCTTATAAGCCATTTTATAAACATGATTTGGCTTCAGTTGCTTTAATCTGTTTTGAACATTCAGCATATCCAGTTGTTTTAATTAATCCAGGTCTACATGTTGTCTTGGACTCAGGCCCCTGGATGAATCTCAACATTTTAATATGAATGATTTGTAGTTGGTCTTTCATTTCATTTGTTAAAGAAGAAGACCATGAAGATCAAGAATAATCAACATGACATAGGGGGTCCTGCGAGCCTCAGTAGGTAGACACTACCTGTCTACTGAGGAACCTTAGCCTGGCATACGTTTTTTACTACAATGTTGTCATTTCTCCTGACATGCTTAAGTCAAAGAGAATACCCGGATATTCCACTGGAGTGATGGGGTCCCCATTACGCTGGATATTAAAAGTATTTTACCCTTTTCAGTTTACTTTCCGTGCCTATGAGTTTGGCTTTTCTTTAATCGAGGTGTAGCGAATGGTTGTTTATTAGCCATTTGCGGCAGGATTCTAGTTCTAGTGATAGTACATTAGGTATATCTTGTGAGCGTTTACCTGAGACTAGCAGAGCACTGTCGTCTGCATACAACAGATACTTACACGTGACACTGATGGGCATGTCATTTACATCACATAAAAATATTGAAGGAACCAGAATACTACCTTGGAGAAATCCACATGCTATCGGTACAGGTTTTGATTCTGCATTACTGATCTTGATAAATTGTTCTTGTTGCTCAGGTAGGACTTCAACCAGTCTATGCCGATAGCTTGCTGTTTCTTACATAATATTTAATGGATCGAAGGCCTTTTGCAAATCTAAGGTCACCAATCCAAAGATTCCCTAACGACATCTGAATTCTCAGGTAGACCACCAGAACTACCTGATGGACTCAGGTAAGTTCCCTTGAAACCTTACTGGTAACTAAGGAATAGAATGTCTTTTTCATTAAAGTACTTAATTAACTATTTGCCAATACACTGCTTTCTCTAGATTTTTAGACATCACACTGAGTATCCTAATTGGCGGATAGTTATTATGTGCCCAATGAGGGCTGGCAATTCAGTGGCACCATCTTTTAGGAATACGGTTGGGAGATTTTCTGGCCCGGTTCTTTTAGTTGGGTTTAACTTAGTTCTTATCGCAGGAAGTAATAAGTCCACCTAATAACTGGAACCTGTTTACAGTGACGATTTTAATACTGCAGTAATTTTTAAACAAATTTGAGTCAGTGTTAAAGGTATTTGAAGCCACTGGCAACTAACAACAAAGTTCATGCGAAAGAAATTAAAAGGAATTATATAATTATATAATAGTGTGTGAGTTTAGTAAGCGAGAAGACGATTATATTGGAACAAATGTTTATATTTGTAGTTAATCCTGAAAAAAATCTAGGAATTTCATTCTTTTTCTATTCCTTTTCCATATTTATAACAAAATTCAAATAAATGAAGATGCAGCTTCTTAACAGATGCTGTCATCTGGGCTACTAGAGATGCTGTCATCTGGGCTACTAGAGAAGAGATGCTGTCATCTGGGCTACTAGAGAGCAGATGCTGTCATCTGGGCTACTAGAGAACAGATGCTGTCATCTGGGCTACTAGAGAAGAGATGCTGTCATCTGGGCTACTAGAGAGCAGATGCTGTCATCTGGGCTACTAGAGAACAGATGCTGTCATCTGGGCTACTAGAGAACAGATGCTGTCATCTGGGCTACTAGAGAACAGATGCTGTCATCTGGGCTACTAGAGAGCAGATGCTGTCATCTGGGCTACTAGAGAACAGATGCTGTCATCTGGGCTACTAGAGAAGCGATGCTGTCATCTGGGCTACTAGAGAACAGATGCTGTCATCTGGGCTACTAGAGAACAGATGCTGTCATCTGGGCTACTAGAGAAGAGATGCTGTCATCTGGGCTACTAGAGAACAGATGCTGTCATCTGGGCTACTAGAGAAGAGATGCTGTCATCTGGGCTACTAGAGAACAGATGCTGTCATCTGGGCTACTAGAGAACAGATGCTGTCATCTGGGCTACTAGAGAACAGATGCTGTCATCTGGGCTACTAGAGAACAGATGCTGTCATCTGGGCTACTAGAGAACAGATGCTGTCATCTGGGCTACTAGAGAACAGATGCTGTAATCTGGGCTACTAGAGAACAGATGCTGTCATCTGGGCTACTAGAGAACAGATGCTGTCATCTGGGCTACTAGAGAACAGATGCTGTCATCTGGGCTACTAGAGAAGAGATGCTGTCATCTGGGCTACTAGAGAACAGATGCTGTCATCTGGGCTACTAGAGAAGAGATGCTGTCATCTGGGCTACTAGAGAAGAGATGCTGTCATCTGGGCTACTAGAGAACAGATGCTGTCATCTGGGCTACTAGAGAAGAGATGCTGTCATCTGGGCTACTAGAGAAGAGATGCTGTCATCTGGGCTACTAGAGAAGAGATGCTGTCATCTGGGCTACTAGAGAACAGATGCTGTCATCTGGGCTACTAGAGAACAGATGCTGTCATCTGGGCTACTAGAGAAGAGATGCTGTCATCTGTGCTACTAGAGAACAGATGCTGTCATCTGGGCTACTAGAGAACAGATGCTGTCATCTGGGCTACTAGAGAAGAGATGCTGTCATCTGGGCTACTAGAGAACAGATGCTGTCATCTGGGCTACTAGAGAAGAGATGCTGTCATCTGGGCTACTAGAGAAGAGATGCTGTCATCTGGGCTACTAGAGAAGAGATGCTGTCATCTGGGCTACTAGAGAAGAGATGCTGTCATCTGGGCTACTAGAGAAGAGATGCTGTCATCTGGGCTACTAGAGAACAGATGCTGTCATCTGGGCTACTAGAGAACAGATGCTGTCATCTGGGCTACTAGAGAAGAGATGTTGTCATCTGGGCTACTAGAGAACAGATGCTGTCATCTGGGCTACTAGAGAACAGATGCTGTCATCTGGGCTACTAGAGAAGAGATGCTGTCATCTGGGCTACTAGAGAACAGATGCTGTCATCTGGGCTACTAGAGAAGAGATGCTGTCATCTGGGCTACTAGAGAACAGATGCTGTCATCTGGGCTACTAGAGAACAGATGCTGTCATCTGGGCTACTAGAGAAGAGATGCTGTCATCTGGGCTACTAGAGAACAGATGCTGTCATCTGGGCTACTAGAGAACAGATGCTGTCATCTGGGCTACTAGAGAACAGATGCTGTCATCTGGGCTACTAGAGAACAGATGCTGTCATCTGGGCTACTAGAGATGCTGGCATCTGGGCTACTAGAGATGGTCATCTGGGCTACTAGAGAACAGATGCTGTCATCTGGGCTACTAGAGAAGAGATGCTGTCATCTGGGCTACTAGAGATGCTGTCATCTGGGCTACTAGAGATGCTGCCATCTGGGCTACTAGAGAACTGTCATCTGACTAGATGCTGTCATCTGGGCTACTAGAGAACAGATGCTGTCATCTGGGCTACTAGAGAAGAGCTGTCATCTGGGCTACTAGAGATGCTGTCATCTGGGCTACTAGAGAAGAGATGCTGTCATCTGGGCTACTAGAGAAGAGATGCTGACATCTGGGCTACTAGAGAAGAGATGCTGTCATCTGGGCTACTAGAGAAGAGATGCTGTCATCTGGGCTACTAGAGAACAGATGCTGTCATCTGGGCTACTAGAGAACAGATGCTGTCATCTGGGCTACTAGAGAACAGATGCTGTCATGCTGTCATCTGGGCTACTAGAGAACAGATGCTGTCATCTGGGCTACTAGAGAACAGATGCTGTCATCTGGGCTACTAGAGAACAGATGCTGTCATGCTGTCATCTGGGCTACTAGAGAACAGATGCTGTCATCTGGGCTACTAGAGAAGAGATGCTCTCATCTGGGCTACTAGAGAAGAGATGCTGTCATCTGGGCTACTAGAGAAGAGATGCTGTCATCTGGGCTACTAGAGAACTGTCAGACTGCTGTCATCTGGGCTACTAGAGAACAGATGCTGTCATCTGGGCTACTAGAGAACAGATGCTGTCATCTGGGCTACTAGAGAACAGATGCTGTCATCTGGGCTACTAGAGAACAGATGCTGTCATCTGGGCTACTAGAGAACAGATGCTGTCATCTGGGCTACTAGAGAACAGATGCTGTCATCTGGGCTACTAGAGAACATCTGGGCTATGCTGCTCATCTGGGCTACTAGAGAACAGATGCTGTCATCTGGGCTACTAGAGAACAGATGCTGTCATCTGGGCTACTAGAGAAGAGATGCTGTCATCTGGGCTACTAGAGAAGAGATGCTGTCATCTGGGCTACTAGAGAAGAGATGCTGTCATCTGGGCTACTAGAGAACAGATGCTGTCATCTGGGCTACTAGAGAACAGATGCTGTCATCTGGGCTACTAGAGAACAGATGCTGTCATCTGGGCTACTAGAGAACAGATGCTGTCATCTGGGCTACTAGAGAACAGATGCTGTCATCTGGGCTACTAGAGAACAGATGCTGTCATCTGGGCTACTAGAGAACAGATGCTGTCATCTGGGCTACTAGAGAACAGATGCTGTCATCTGGCTACTAGAGAAGAGATGCTGTCATCTGGGCTACTAGAGAAGAGATGCTGTCATCTGGGCTACTAGAGAACAGATGCTGTCATCTGGGCTACTAGAGAACAGATGCTGTCATCTGGGCTACTAGAGATGCAGATGCTGTCATCTGGGCTACTAGAGAACAGATGCTGTCATCTGGGCTACTAGAGAACAGATGCTGTCATCTGGGCTACTAGAGAACAGATGCTGTCATCTGGGCTACTAGAGAACAGATGCTGTCATCTGGGCTACTAGAGATGCTGTCATCTGGGCTACTAGAGAACAGATGCTGTCATCTGGGCTACTAGAGAACAGATGCTGTCATCTGGGCTACTAGAGAACAGATGCTGTCATCTGGGCTACTAGAGAACAGATGCTGTCATCTGGGCTACTAGAGAACAGATGCTGTCATCTGGGCTACTAGAGAACAGATGCTGTCATCTGGGCTACTAGAGAACAGATGCTGTCATCTGGGCTACTAGAGAACAGATGCTGTCATCTGGGCTACTAGAGAACAGATGCTGTCATCTGGGCTACTAGAGAACAGATGCTGTCATCTGGGCTACTAGAGAACAGATGCTGTCATCTGGGCTACTAGAGAACAGATGCTGTCATCTGGGCTACTAGAGAACAGATGCTGTCATCTGGGCTACTAGAGAACAGATGCTGTCATCTGGGCTACTAGAGAACAGATGCTGTCATCTGGGCTACTAGAGAACAGATGCTGTCATCTGGGCTACTAGAGAACAGATGCTGTCATCTGGGCTACTAGAGAACAGATGCTGTCATCTGGGCTACTAGAGAACAGATGCTGTCATCTGGGCTACTAGAGAACAGATGCTGTCATCTGGGCTACTAGAGAACAGATGCTGTCATCTGGGCTACTAGAGAACAGATGCTGTCATCTGGGCTACTAGAGAACAGATGCTGTCATCTGGGCTACTAGAGAACAGATGCTGTCATCTGGGCTACTAGAGAACAGATGCTGTACATCTGGGCTACTGCTGTCATCTGGGCTACTAGAGAACAGATGCTGTCATCTGGGCTACTAGAGAACTGTGTCATCTGGGCTACTAGAGAACAGATGCTGTCATCTGGGCTACTAGAGAACAGATGCTGTCATCTGGGCTACTAGAGAACAGATGCTGTCATCTGGGCTACTAGAGAACAGATGCTGTCATCTGGGCTACTAGAGAACAGATGCTGTCATCTGGGCTACTAGAGAACAGATGCTGTCATCTGGGCTACTAGAGAACAGATGCTGTCATCTGGGCTACTAGAGAACAGATGCTGTCATCTGGGCTACTAGAGAACAGATGCTGTCATCTGGGCTACTAGAGAACAGATGCTGTCATCTGGGCTACTAGAGAACAGATGCTGTCATCTGGGCTACTAGAGAACAGATGCTGTCATCTGGGCTACTAGAGAACAGATGCTGTCATCTGGGCTACTAGAGAACAGATGCTGTCATCTGGGCTACTAGAGAACTGTCATCTGATGCTGCTGTCATCTGGGCTACTAGAGAACAGATGCTGTCATCTGGGCTACTAGAGATGCTGTCATCTGGGCTACTAGAGAACAGATGCTGTCATCTGGGCTACTAGAGAACAGATGCTGTCATCTGGGCTACTAGAGAACAGATGCTGTCATCTGGGCTACTAGAGAACAGATGCTGTCATCTGGGCTACTAGAGAACAGATGCTGTCATCTGGGCTACTAGAGAACAGATGCTGTCATCTGGGCTACTAGAGAACAGATGCTGTCATCTGGGCTACTAGAGAACAGATGCTGTCATCTGGGCTACTAGAGAACAGATGCTGTCTGTACATCTGGGGATACTAGAGAACAGATGCTGTCATCTGGGCTACTAGAGAACAGATGCTGTCATCTGGGATACTAGAGAAGAGATGCTGTCATCTGGGCTACTAGAGAACAGATGCTGTCATCTGGGCTACTAGAGAAGAGATGCTGTCATCTGGGCTACTAGAGAACAGATGCTGTCATCTGGGCTACTAGAGAACAGATGCTGTCATCTGGGCTACTAGAGAACAGATGCTGTCATCTGGGCTACTAGAGAACAGATGCTGTCATCTGGGCTACTAGAGAACAGATGCTGTCATCTGGGCTACTAGAGAACAGATGCTGTCATCTGGGCTACTAGAGAACAGATGCTGTCATCTGGGCTACTAGAGAACAGATGCTGTCATCTGGGCTACTAGAGAACAGATGCTGTCATCTGGGCTACTAGAGAACAGATGCTGTCATCTGGGCTACTAGAGAGCAGATGCTGTCATCTGGGCTACTAGAGAACAGATGCTGTCATCTGGGCTACTAGAGAACAGATGCTGTCATCTGGGCTACTAGAGAACAGATGCTGTCATCTGGGCTACTAGAGAACAGATGCTGTCATCTGGGCTACTAGAGAACAGATGCTGTCATCTGGGCTACTAGAGAACAGATGCTGTCATCTGGGCTACTAGAGAACAGATGCTGTCATCTGGGCTACTAGAGAACAGATGCTGTCATCTGGGCTACTAGAGAACAGATGCTGTCATCTGGGCTACTAGAGAAGAGATGCTGTCATCTGGGCTACTAGAGAACAGATGCTGTCATCTGGGCTACTAGAGAAGAGATGCTGTCATCTGGGCTACTAGAGAAGAGATGCTGTCATCTGGGCTACTAGAGAACAGATGCTGTCATCTGGGCTACTAGAGAAGAGATGCTGTCATCTGGGCTACTAGAGAGCAGATGCTGTCATCTGGGCTACTAGAGAGCAGATGCTGTCATCTGGGCTACTAGAGAGCAGATGCTGTCATCTGGGCTACTAGAGAAGAGATGCTGTCATCTGGGCTACTAGAGAGCAGATGCTGTCATCTGGGCTACTAGAGAAGAGATGCTGTCATCTGGGCTACTAGAGAGCAGATGCTGTCATCTGGGCTACTAGAGAAGAGATGCTGTCATCTGGGCTACTAGAGAGCAGATGCTGTCATCTGGGCTACTAGAGAAGAGATGCTGTCATCTGGGCTACTAGAGAACAGATGCTGTCATCTGGGCTACTAGAGAAGAGATGCTGTCATCTGGGCTACTAGAGAACAGATGCTGTCATCTGGGCTACTAGAGAAGAGATGCTGTCATCTGGGCTACTAGAGATGCTGTCATCTGGGCTACTAGAGAACAGATGCTGTCATCTGGGCTACTAGAGAAACAGATGCTGTCATCTGGGCTACTAGAGAACAGATGCTGTCATCTGGGCTACTAGAGAGCAGATGCTGTCATCTGGGCTACTAGAGAACAGATGCTGTCATCTGGGCTACTAGAGAACAGATGCTGTCATCTGGGCTACTAGAGAAGAGATGCTGTCATCTGGGCTACTAGCGAGCAGATGCTGTCATCTGGGCTACTAGAGAAGAGATGCTGTCATCTGGGCTACTAGAGAGCAGATGCTGTCATCTGGGCTACTAGAGAACAGATGCTGTCATCTGGGCTACTAGAGAAGCAGATGCTGTCATCTGGGCTACTAGAGAACAGATGCTGTCATCTGGGCTACTAGAGAAGAGATGCTGTCATCTGGGCTACTAGAGAGAGATGCTGTCATCTGGGCTACTAGAGAACAGATGCTGTCATCTGGGCTACTAGAGAACAGATGCTGTCATCTGGGCTACTAGAGAACAGATGCTGTCATCTGGGCTACTAGAGAACAGATGCTGTCATCTGGGCTACTAGAGAAGAGATGCTGTCATCTGGGCTACTAGAGAACAGATGCTGTCATCTGGGCTACTAGAGAAGAGATGCTGTCATCTGGGCTACTAGAGAAGAGATGCTGTCATCTGGGCTACTAGAGAAGAGATGCTGTCATCTGGGCTACTAGAGAAGAGATGCTGTCATCTGGGCTACTAGAGAGCAGATGCTGTCATCTGGGCTACTAGAGAGCAGATGCTGTCATCTGGGCTACTAGAGAGCAGATGCTGTCATCTGGGCTACTAGAGAAGAGATGCTGTCATCTGGGCTACTAGAGAGCAGATGCTGTCATCTGGGCTACTAGAGAAGAGATGCTGTCATCTGGGCTACTAGAGAGCAGATGCTGTCATCTGGGCTACTAGAGAAGAGATGCTGTCATCTGGGCTACTAGAGAGCAGATGCTGTCATCTGGGCTACTAGAGAAGAGATGCTGTCATCTGGGCTACTAGAGAGCAGATGCTGTCATCTGGGCTACTAGAGAAGAGATGCTGTCATCTGGGCTACTAGAGAAGAGATGCTGTCATCTGGGCTACTAGAGATGCTGTCATCTGGGCTACTAGAGATGCTGTCATCTGGGATACTAGAGATGCTGTCATCTGGGCTACTAGAGATGCTGTCATCTGGGCTACTAGAGAAGAGATGCTGTCATCTGGGCTACTAGAGATGCTGTCATCTGGGCTACTAGAGATGCTGTCATCTGGGCTACTAGAGAAGAGATGCTGTCATCTGGGCTACTAGAGAGCAGATGCTGTCATCTGGGCTACTAGAGAAGAGATGCTGTCATCTGGGCTACTAGAGAGCAGATGCTGTCATCTGGGCTACTAGAGAAGAGATGCTGTCATCTGGGCTACTAGAGAGCAGATGCTGTCATCTGGGCTACTAGAGAAGAGATGCTGTCATCTGGGCTACTAGAGTAGAGATGCTGTCATCTGGGCTACTAGAGAGCAGATGCTGTCATCTGGGCTACTAGAGAACAGATGCTGTCATCTGGGCTACTAGAGAACAGATGCTGTCATCTGGGCTACTAGAGAACAGATGCTGTCATCTGGGCTACTAGAGAGCAGATGCTGTCATCTGGGCTACTAGAGAAGAGATGCTGTCATCTGGGCTACTAGAGAGTAGATGCTGTCATCTGGGCTACTAGAGAACAGATGCTGTCATCTGGGCTACTAGAGAACAGATGCTGTCATCTGGGCTACTAGAGAACAGATGCTGTCATCTGGGCTACTAGAGAACAGATGCTGTCATCTGGGCTACTAGAGAAGAGATGCTGTCATCTGGGCTACTAGAGAAGAGATGCTGTCATCTGGGCTACTAGAGAAGAGATGCTGTCATCTGGGCTACTAGAGAAGAGATGCTGTCATCTGGGCTACTAGAGAACAGATGCTGTCATCTGGGCTACTAGAGAAGAGATGCTGTCATCTGGGCTACTAGAGAACAGATGCTGTCATCTGGGCTACTAGAGAACAGATGCTGTCATCTGGGCTACTAAAGAACAGATGCTGTCATCTGGGCTACTAGAGATGCTGTCATCTGGGCTACTAGAGATGCTGTCATCTGGGCTACTAGAGATGCTGTCATCTGGGCTACTAGAGATGCTGTCATCTGGGCTACTAGAGATGCTGTCATCTGGGCTACTAGAGATGCTGTCATCTGGGCTACTAGAAATGCTGTCATCTGGGCTACTAGAGATGCTGTCATCTGGGCTACTAGAGATGCTGTCATCTGGGCTACTAGAGATGCTGTCATCTGGGCTACTAGAGAATCTGGGCTACTAGAGATGCTGTCATCTGGGCTACTAGAGATGCTGTCATCTGGGCTACTAGAGATGCTGTCATCTGGGCTACTAGAGATGCTGTCATCTGGGCTACTAGAGATGCTGTCATCTGGGCTACTAGAGATGCTGTCATCTGGGCTACTAGAGAACAGATGCTGTCATCTGGGCTACTAGAGAACAGATGCTGTCATCTGGGCTACTAGAGAACAGATGCTGTCATCTGGGCTACTAGAGAACAGATGCTGTCATCTGGGCTACTAGAGAACAGATGCTGTCATCTGGGCTACTAGAGAGCAGATGCTGTCATCTGGGCTACTAGAGAGCAGATGCTGTCATCTGGGCTACTAGAGAACAGATGCTGTCATCTGGGCTACTAGAGAACAGATGCTGTCATCTGGGCTACTAGAGAACAGATGCTGTCATCTGGGCTACTAGAGAACAGATGCTGTCATCTGGGCTACTAGAGAACAGATGCTGTCATCTGGGCTACTAGAGAACAGATGCTGTCATCTGGGCTACTAGAGAACAGATGCTGTCATCTGGGCTACTAGAGAACAGATGCTGTCATCTGGGCTACTAGAGAACAGATGCTGTCATCTGGGCTACTAGAGAACAGATGCTGTCATCTGGGCTACTAGAGAACAGGATGCTGTCATCTGGGCTACTAGAGAACAGATGCTGTCATCTGGGCTACTAGAGAACAGATGCTGTCATCTGGGCTACTAGAGAACAGATGCTGTCATCTGGGCTACTAGAGAACAGATGCTGTCATCTGGGCTACTAGAGAACAGATGCTGTCATCTGGGCTACTAGAGAACAGATGCTGTCATCTGGGCTACTAGAGAACAGATGCTGTCATCTGGGCTACTAGAGAACAGATGCTGTCATCTGGGCTACTAGAGAACAGATGCTGTCATCTGGGCTACTAGAGAACAGATGCTGTCATCTGGGCTACTAGAGAACAGATGCTGTCATCTGGGCTACTAGAGAACAGATGCTGTCATCTGGGCTACTAGAGAACAGATGCTGTCATCTGGGCTACTAGAGAACAGATGCTGTCATCTGGGCTACTAGAGAACAGATGCTGTCATCTGGGCTACTAGAGAACAGATGCTGTCATCTGGGCTACTAGAGAACAGATGCTGTCATCTGGGCTACTAGAGAACAGATGCTGTCATCTGGGCTACTAGAGAACAGATGCTGTCATCTGGGCTACTAGAGAACAGATGCTGTCATCTGGGCTACTAGAGAACAGATGCTGTCATCTGGGCTACTAGAGAACAGATGCTGTCATCTGGGCTACTAGAGAACAGATGCTGTCATCTGGGCTACTAGAGAACAGATGCTGTCATCTGGGCTACTAGAGAACAGATGCTGTCATCTGGGCTACTAGAGAACAGATGCTGTCATCTGGGCTACTAGAGAACAGATGCTGTCATCTGGGCTACTAGAGAAGAGATGCTGTCATCTGGGCTACTAGAGAAGAGATGCTGTCATCTGGGCTACTAGAGAAGAGATGCTGTCATCTGAGCTACAAGAGAAGAGATGCTGTCATCTGAGCTACTAGAGAAGAGATGCTGTCATCTGGGCTACTAGAGATGCTGTCATCTGGGCTACTAGAGAGCTGTATCTGGGCTACTAGAGATGCTGTCATCTGGGCTACTAGAGAAGAGATGCTGTCATCTGGGCTACTAGAGATGCTGTCATCTTGGCTACTAGAGAAGAGATGCTGTCATCTGGGCTACTAGAGAACAGATGCTGTCATCTGGGCTACTAGAGAACAGATGCTGTCATCTGGGCTACTAGAGAACAGATGCTGTCATCTGGGCTACTAGAGAACAGATGCTGTCATCTGGGCTACTAGAGAACAGATGCTGTCATCTGGGCTACTAGAGAACAGATGCTGTCATCTGGGCTACTAGAGAACAGATGCTGTCATCTGGGCTACTAGAGAAGAGATGCTGTCATCTGAGCTACTAGAGAAGAGATGCTGTCATCTGAGCTACTAGAGAAGAGATGCTGTCATCTGGGCTACTAGAGAAGAGATGCTGTCATCTGGGCTACTAGAGATGCTGTCATCTGGGCTACTAGAGATGCTGTCATCTGGGCTACTAGAGATGCTGTCATCTGGGCTACTAGAGATGCTGTCATCTTGGCTACTAGAGAAGAGATGCTGTCATCTGGGCTACTAGAGAACAGATGCTGTCATCTGGGCTACTAGAGAACAGATGCTGTCATCTGGGCTACTAGAGAACAGATGCTCTCATCTGGGCTACTAGAGAACAGATGCTGTCATCTGGGCACTAGAGAACAGATGCTGTCATCTGGGCTACTAGAGAGCAGATGCTGTCATCTGGGCTACTAGAGAACAGATGCTGTCATCTGGGCTACTAGAGAACAGATGCTGTCATCTGGGCTACTAGAGAGCAGATGCTGTCATCTGGGCTACTAGAGAAGAGATGCTGTCATCTGGGCTACTAGAGAAGAGATGCTGTCATCTGGGCTACTAGAGAACAGATGCTGTCATCTGGGCTACTAGAGAAGAGATGCTGTCATCTGGGCTACTAGAGAAGAGATGCTCTCATCTGGGCTACTAGAGAAGAGATGCTGTCATCTGGGCTACTAGAGAAGAGATGCTGTCATCTGGGCTACTAGAGAACAGATGCTGTCATCTGGGCTACTAGAGAAGAGATGCTGTCATCTGGGCTACTAGAGAACAGATGCTGTCATCTGGGCTACTAGAGAACAGATGCTGTCATCTGGGCTACTAGAGAAGAGATGCTGTCATCTGGGCTACTAGAGAAGAGATGCTGTCATCTGGGCTACTAGAGAACAGATGCTGTCATCTGGGCTACTAGAGAACAGATGCTGTCATCTGGGCTACTAGAGAGCAGATGGGCTACTAGTGCTGTCATCTGGGCTACTAGAGAGCAGATGCTGTCATCTGGGCTACTAGAGATCAGATGCTGTCATCTGGGCTACTAGAGAACAGATGCTGTCATCTGGGCTACTAGAGAGCAGATGCTGTCATCTGGGCTACTAGAGAGCAGATGCTGTCATCTGGGCTACTAGAGAGCAGATGCTGTCATCTGGGCTACTAGAGAACAGATGCTGTCATCTGGGCTACTAGAGAAGAGATGCTGTCATCTGAGCTACTAGAGATGCTGTCATCTGGGCTACTAGAGAATAGATGCTGTCATCTGGGCTACTAGAGAACAGATGCTGTCATCTGGGCTACTAGAGAACAGATGCTGTCATCTGGGCTACTAGAGAAGAGATGCTGTCATCTGGGCTACTAGAGAAGAGATGCTGTCATCTGGGCTACTAGAGAAGAGATGCTGTCATCTGGGCTACTAGAGAAGAGATGCTGTCATCTGGGCTACTAGAGAAGAGATGCTGTCATCTGGGCTACTAGAGATGCTGTCATCTGGGCTACTAGAGATGCTGTCATCTGGGCTACTAGAGATGCTGTCATCTGGGCTACTAGAGATGCTGTCATCTGGGCTACTAGAGAAGAGATGCTGTCATCTGGGCTACTAGAGATGCTGTCATCTTGGCTACTAGAGAAGAGATGCTGTCATCTGGGCTACTAGAGAACAGATGCTGTCATCTGGGCTACTAGAGAACAGATGCTGTCATCTGGGCTACTAGAGAACAGATGCTGTCATCTGGGCTACTAGAGAGCAGATGCTGTCATCTGGGCTACTAGAGAACAGATGCTGTCATCTGGGCTACTAGAGAACAAATGCTGTCATCTGGGCTACTAGAGAGCAGATGCTGTCATCTGGGCTACTAGAGAACAGATGCTGTCATCTGGGCTACTAGAGAACAGATGCTGTCATCTGGGCTACTAGAGAACAGATGCTGTCATCTGGGCTACTAGAGAAGAGATGCTGTCATCTGGGCTACTAGAGAAGAGATGCTGTCATCTGGGCTACTAGAAAAGAGATGCTGTCATCTGGGCTACTAGAGAAGAGATGCTGTCATCTGGGCTACTAGAGAACAGATGCTGTCATCTGGGCTACTAGAGAAGAGATGCTGTCATCTGGGCTACTAGAGAACAGATGCTGTCATCTGGGCTACTAGAGAACAGATGCTGTCATCTGGGCTACTAGAGAGCAGATGCTGTCATCTGGGCTACTAGAGAGCAGATGCTGTCATCTGGGCTACTAGAGAACAGATGCTGTCATCTGGGCTACTAGAGAACAGATGCTGTCATCTGGGCTACTAGAGAGCAGATGCTGTCATCTGGGCTACTAGAGAGCAGATGCTGTCATCTGGGCTACTAGAGAGCAGATGCTGTCATCTGGGCTACTAGAGAACAGATGCTGTCATCTGGGCTACTAGAGAACAGATGCTGTCATCTGGGCTACTAGAGAACAGATGCTGTCATCTGGGCTACTAGAGAACAGATGCTGTCATCTGGGCTACTAGAGAACAGATGCTGTCATCTGGGCTACTAGAGAACAGATGCTGTCATCTGGGCTACTAGAGAACAGATGCTGTCATCTGGGCTACTAGAGAACAGATGCTGTCATCTGGGCTACTAGAGAACAGATGCTGTCATCTGGGCTACTAGAGAACAGATGCTGTCATCTGGGCTACTAGAGAACAGATGCTGTCATCTGGGCTACTAGAGAACAGATGCTGTCATCTGGGCTACTAGAGAAGAGATGCTGTCATCTGGGCTACTAGAGAGCAGATGCTGTCATCTGGGCTACTAGAGAACAGATGCTGTCATCTGGGCTACTAGAGAGAGCAATATGTTGGATGTTATTCTGGCCACACATTGTGACTTTAGGCAATCGTGCGAGGTTGGAAAAAGACTAGAATATAGTGAAAACAACTTAATTACATTAAAAAACAACACAAATTATGAACCAAACAAGAGAGCGTTGGTTCTCGAATACAATAGACGTCTTAAGGACGTTTATCCTTAAGACACCTGCTGTCCCTATTCACCTAGCACGAAATAGGTACCTGGGTGTTAATCGACTGGTATGGGTCGCATTCTGGGGACAAAATTAACTTAATTTGGCGGAAATTCTCTGCATAGCAAGGAGCTTTCTACATACTATAACACTGACATCAGCTATGTTCTGGGTAAGGTGTACATGTACTTGTAGAAATTAAGATTAGTATTAATTAACTAGTCACACAAAAGTGAGAAGGGAAGGGAACCAGTATATATAAGAGAGGTGGGAGACGCCGGGAGCAGATTAAGAGGAGGTAGTAGGAAAAAGAAGAACTATCTGACAGAATATTAGGTAAGACACATATGCAACAGTTAGGTACCTTTATTTCGAAACGTTTCGCCTACACAGTAGGCTTCTTCAGTCGAGTACAGAAAAGTTGATAGAAGCAGAAGAGACTTGAAGACGATGTAATCAGTCCATCACCCTTAAAGTTTTGAGGTGGTCAGTCCCTCAGTCTGGAGAAGAGCATTGTTCCAAAGTACTGACTGAGGGACTGACCACCTCAAAACTTTAAGGGTGATGGACTGATTACATCGTCTTCAAGTCTCTTCTGCTTCTATCAACTTTTCTGTACTCGACTGAAGAAGCCTACTGTGTAGGCGAAACGTTTCGAAATAAAGATACCTAACTGTTGCATATGTGTCTTACCTAACAACCTGTCGGTATTTTATACCATTTTAATGTTCAATCTGACAGAATAATAAAAGTATACTCATTAGCAGAAATATTTAATAAATACTTAACTAACGGTAAAGTTGCAAAGGTCTTGAATGTATTGAAAGTTTGATGTGTATTTTAAAACGCTAACATGACTTGTTCTCTCAAATATCGTCCCATCAATTTAATAGAAATTTTAAGTAAATTTATGGAGACACTTATTATGGACAAAGTGATTTTCTAAAAAATGATAATCTTATAACCGAAAATGTACACGTCTCCCGGAATCAAAGATCATGTCTTACTCTCTTGCTCCAGGTTTTTAATTATAAAAATTGACATGACAATGTCCCAGAAAATCTACTAACAAAGTGCACTATTAAAATTGCCAGCCATAATAAAAGTACATTGTGTAGGAGATATACTTCATGCCTAGATAAGTGACTTTTTCTTGTTAGGTAAGACACATATGCAACAGTTAGGTATCTTTATTATGAAACGTTTCGCCTACACAGTAGGCTTCTTCAGTCAAGTACAGAAAAGTTGATAGAAGCAGAAGATACTTGAAGACGATGTAATCAGTCCATCACCCTTAAAGTTTTGAGGTGGTCAGTCCCTCAGTCTGGAGAAGAGCATTGTTCCATAGTATGAAACAATATGGCGAAGAAGTGACAGGATGGAGCTTTTTATAGCGCCAAGAGGTGAGACGTAGGCCACTAGGAGAGGTAAGAACTCAGATGTTGAGAGGTCAGGTCCCTCTCAAATCCAGCCACCGACTTTTTCTTAAAGAGGAGACAGTGGGTGGTAATGAATTATAAATTTTCTGAATAATGTCGGGACTTAAAGAATGATTTCCTTCAGTGTTCGGTCTTGAATTACCCGTCGTCGTAATGTACCTAAATGGTCACGAAATAGAGCTGGAAAATATGAACATGAAAATATCCTTTGGTAATTATTTTATTTTTTTTATTAACACATCGGCCGATTCCCACCAAGGCAGGGTGGCCACCAAGGCAGGGTGACCACCAAGGCAGGGTGACCATCAAGGCAGGGTGGCCCGAAAAAGAAAAACTTTCATCATTCACTCCATCACTGTCTTGCCAGAAGATGCTTTACACTACAGTTATAAAACTGCAACATTAGCACCCCTCCTTCAGAGTGCAGACACTGTACTTCCCATCTCCAGGACTCAAATCCGGCCTGCCAGTTTCCCTGAACCCCTTCATAAATGTTACTTTGCTCACACTCCAACAGCACGTCAAGTATTAAAGACCATTTGTCTCCAGTTACTCCTATCAAATATGCTAATGCACGCTTGCTGGAAGTCCAAGCCCCTCGCACACAAAACCTCCTTTACCCCCTCCCTCCAACCTTTCCTAGGCCTACCCCTACCCCGCCTTCCATCCATTACAGATCTGTTGGTTTAGAAAGACACGTAAGCAAACACTATAACATATTTATTAGAAAACGTTTCGGTCCTGGGACCTTGATCACAGAAGTGATCAAGGTCCCAGGACCGAAACGTTTTCTAATTAATATGTTATAGTGTTTGCTTACGTGTCTTTCTAAACCAACTTGTCGGTATTTATTACCAAGGTTTATACCAAAGTTCTTTGTCTCCACAGACTCCTCAGTGCAGCACTCACCCTTTTCCCCTCATCAATTCTGTGATTCACCTCATCCGTCATAGACCTATCTGCTGACACGTCCACTCCTTAATATCTGAATACATTCACCTCCATACTCTCTCCTTCCAATCTGATATCCAGTCTTTCGTCACCTAATATTTTTGTTACCCTCATAACCTTACTCTTTCCTATATTCACTTTTAATTTTCTTCTTTTACATACCCTACCAAAGTCATCCACCAACCTTTACAACTTCTCTTCAGAATCTCCCAAAAGCACCGTGTCATCAGCAAAGAGCAACTGTGACAACTCCCACTTCGTGTTTGATTCTTTATCTCTTAACTCCACACCTCTTGCCAAGACCCTCGCATTCACTTCTCTTACAACCCCATCTATAAACATATTGAACAACCCCGATGACATCACACATCCTTGTCTAAGGCCTACTTTTACTGGGAAATAATCTCCCTCTCTCCTACATACTCTAACCTGAGCCTTACTATCCTCGTAAAAACTTTTCACTGTTTTTAGTAACCTACCTCCTATACCATACACCTGCAACATCTGCCACATTGTTCCCCTATCCACCCTGCCATATGCCTTTTCTAATCCATAAATGCCACAAAAACCTCTTAAAGAACATAAGAGGGGCTGGATTTGAGAGGGACCTGACCTCTCAACATCTGAGTTCTTACCTCTCCTAGTGGCCTACGTCTCACCTCTTGGCGCTATAAAAAGCTCCATCCTGTCACTTCTTCTCCATATTGTTTCATACTATGGAACAATGCTCTTCTCCAGACTGAGGGACTGACCACCTCAAAACTTTAAGGGTGATGGACTGATTACATCGTCTTCAAGTATCTTCTGCTTCTATCAACTTTTCTGTACTTGACTGAAGAAGCCTACTGTGTAGGCGAAACGTTTCATAATAAAGATACCCAACTGTTGCATATGTGTCTTACCTAACAACCTGTCGGTATTTTATACCATTTTAATGTTCAAGAACATAAGAACATAAGAAAGGAGGAACACTGCAGCAGGCCTGTTGGCCCATACTACGCAGGTCCTTTACAATCCATCCCACTAACAAAACATTTGCCCAACCTAATTTTCAATGCTACCCAAGAAATAAGCACTGATAACTCTATCCACTCATTTGCAAGTCCTACTTAAATCCAACCCCTCTCACTCATGCATTTATCCAACCTAAATTTGAAACTACCCAAGGTCTTAGCCTCAATAACCCAACTAGGTAGACTGTTCCACTCATCAATTACCCTATTTCCAAACCAATGCTTTCCTATGTCCTTTCTAAATCTAAACTTATCTAATTTAAATCCATTACAAGTGACCTGTACTTAGCTCAGTGAGGACGTGTCGAGTGTGCTCTCTACGGACTGAACCAAGATGCCCTCCACCGAACAACTTTACCAACAGCTTTAGGAAGAATTGAGGATGGCGAAGATGGAGATTCGGCGACTGACCGAGGAAAACAAGAAGATTCGTAGTAGTCCTCCTGTTTTGAGTCCTCAGGTCAAGAAGGGAAACTGGTCAGTGGCTGGACAGCAGGGAACGAAGTTGACGATCAAGAAGACGAATGGAAAGGTAGAAACGATGAAGAAGAAAGAGACTGCTGTAGAAACTGTTGTGGAAACATCTAATGCATTCTCCGTGCTACCTGACGAATGTGAGTCGACTACTGGGAACGTCACGACGAACGACACCAAGGAAGGTAAGAATATTGTTGTTGCCGGGGATAGCCAAGTTAGGTACATGGATAGGGCGTTCTGCTTGAAGGACAGGAGTAGGAGACAGAGGGTACAAGAATGGTATACAATACCGACAAGATGAAATTGAGACACATGTGCAACATCTGGGTATCTTTATCTTAGACGTTTCACCATCCAGTCGCTTTATCAATACAAATTCCAGGACATAACTTGAAGACAGGAGAACTATGTACAGAAGATGAGGTAATCAGTCCCTCAACCTAGCAGTAGGTGTGAAGAACACCGTAGTCGTGGAGATTCTGAAGCAGAAGCAAGCCGCCTGACGCTTATATAGTAATGTCAGGTGGAAATGGGACGGGTAGCAGACGAGGGCATAGTCACTGGTAGGCGGGATTCCCCAGTGGAAGTAGGTCCTTCCCAAAGAGATGGGTTAGTTGTAGTAGTAGTTGTCGTAGTCGTGAAGGTTATGTACATGTCCTCAGAATCAAGATTCCATGATGTTGCAGTGTCTGATAGGTTGTACAAGAATGGTATACAATATCGACAAGATGAAATTAAGACACATGTGCAACATCTGGGTATCTTTATTGTAGACGTTTCGCCATCCAGTGGCTTTATCAATACAAATTCCAGGACATAACTTGAAGACAGGAGAACTATGTACAGAAGATATGTCTAACTAATTTATTAACTTTCTTCAGTAAAGCTTTTGAGGCTGTTGACCACGATAAAGAATTTGATATTGTTTACTTAGATTTTAGTAAGGCATTTGATAGAGTTCCGCACCAAAGACTGTTGAAGAAAGTAGCAGCTCATGGCATTGGGGGAAGGGTGCTCTCGTGGATCGAATCATGGCTCACAGACAGGAAGCAGAGAGTGTCCATAAATGGGGTTAAATCCGAGAGGGGATCAGTAACAAGTGGCGTTCCACAGGGATCAGTCTTGGGCCCGTTGTTGTTTATAATATATATCAATGATCTTGATGAAGGAATTACTAGTGATATGAGCAAATTCGCCGATGACACGAAGATAGGTAGGATAATTGATTCAAACGTAGATGTTAGGGAACTTCAGGAGGATTTAGACAAACTCTACTCTTGGTCAGAAAAGTGGCAGATGCAGTTCAGTGTAGATAAATGCAAGGTTCTGAAGCTCGGGAGTGTCCATAACCCTTGCACTTATAAGTTAAATAATGTAGAACTTAGCCATACAGATTGCGAAAAGGACTTGGGGGTTATGGTAAGCAGCAACCTTAAACCAAGACAGCAATGTGTGATGAATGGTTTGAAAAACCGACAAGTTGAAGATTCACATTCTACAAGATTGATGGACTGAACACATCGACTCCAGGTTGAGGGACTGATTACCTCATTCTCCTCCTCTCCTTACGCCTTCCTCTTTGTATTGGACTGATGAAGCCACTGTGTGGCGAAACGTTTCCTGAATAAAGATTTCCATATGCTGCATAAGTGTCTCAATCTTCATCAAGACAGCAATGCCTAAGCGTACGTAATAAGGCAAATAGATTACTGGGATTTATATCAAGAAGTGTAAGCAACAGAAGTCCAGAGGTCATACTGCAGCTTTATACATCATTAGTAATGCCTCACCTAGATTATGCAGCTCAATTCTGGTCTCCATATTACAGAATGGACATAAATTCGTTAGAAAACATTCAGCGTAGGATGACTAAATTAATACATAGCATTAGAAATCTTCCTTATGAAGAAAGATTGAAGACTCTTAAGTTACATTCACTTGTTAGACGAAGAATGAGGGGAGACCAGATCGAAGTGTATAAGTGGAAGATAGGTATTAATAAAGGGGATATTAACAAGGTCTTGAGGATATCTCTCCAAGAGAGAACCCGCAGTAATGGATTTAAATTAGATAAGTTTAGATTTAGAAAGGACATAGGAAAGTGAACATTAAAATGGTATAAAATACCGACAGGTTGTTAGGTAAGACACATATGCAACAGTTAGGTATCTTTATTATGAAACGTTTCGCCTACACAGTAGGCTTCTTCAGTCAAATACAGAAAAGTTGATAGAAGCAGAAGATACTTGAAGACGATGTAATCAGTCCATCACCCATAAAGTTTTGAGGTGGTCAGTCCCTCAGTCTGGAGAAGAGCATTGTTCCATAGTATGAAACAATATGGAGATGAAGTGACAGAATGGAGCTTTTTATAGCGCCAAGAGGTGAGACGTAGGCCACTAGGAGAGGTAAGAACTCAGATGTTGAAAGGTCAGGTCCCTCTCAAATCCAGCCGCTCTCACTAGTGGAAGTTGTCTAAGTTGATTGCAGGTCTGTACCAAGATACCCTTGTGTTGCAGTGTCTGACAGATTGAACATTAAAATGGTATAAAATACCGACAGGTTGTTAGGTAAGACACATATGCAACAGTTAGGTATCTTTATTATGAAACGTTTCGCCTACACAGTAGGCTTCTTCAGTCAAGTACATCTGAGTTCTTACCTCTCCTAGTGGCCTACGTCTCACCTCTTGGCGCTATAAAAAGCTCCATTCTGTCACTTCATCTCCATATTGTTTCATACTATGGAACAATGCTCTTCTCCAGACTGAGGGACTGACCACCTCAAAACTTTAAGGGTGATGGACTGATTACATCGTCTTCAAGTATCTTCTGCTTCTATCAACTTTTCTGTACTTGACTGAAGAAGCCTACTGTGTAGGCGAAACGTTTCATAATAAAGATACCTAACTGTTGCATATGTGTCTTACCTAACAACCTGTCGGTATTTTATACCATTTTAATGTTCAATCTGTCAGACACTGCAACACAAGGGTATCTTGGTACAGACCTGCAATCAACTTCGACAACTTCCACTAGTGAGAGCGGCTGGATTTGAGAGGGACCTGACCTTTCAACATCTGAGTTCTTACCTCTCCTAGTGGCCTACGTCTCACCTCTTGGCGCTATAAAAAGCTCCATTCTGTCACTTCATCTCCATATTGTTTCATACTATGGAACAATGCTCTTCTCCAGACTGAGGGACTGACCACCTCAAAACTTTAAGGGTGATGGACTGATTACATCGTCTTCAAGTATCTTCTGCTTCTATCAACTTTTCTGTACTTGACTGAAGAAGCCTACTGTGTAGGCGAAACGTTTCATAATAAAGATACCTAACTGTTGCATATGTGTCTTACCTAACGACATAGGAAAGTATTGGTTTGGAAATAGGGTAGTTGATGAGTGGAACAGTCTACCTAGTTGGGTTATTGAGGCTAGGACTTTAGGTAGTTTAAAATTTAGGTTGGATAAGTACATGAGTGGGAGGGGTTGGATTTGAGAGGGACTTGCACATCCGAGCTTCTTTCTTGGGTGGCATTGAAAATTGGGTTGGTCAAATGTTTGTTAGTGGGATAAATTGTAAAGGACCTGCCTAGTATGGGCCAACAGGCCTGCTGCAGTGTTCCTCCTTTCTTAGGTTCTTATGTTCTTATGTTAAGATGAGATAATTAGTCCCTCAACCTAGCAGTACATGTAATCAATGCAACCTAGCAGTACATGTAATCAATGTAACCTAGCAGTACATGTAATCAATGTAACCTAGCAGTACATGTAATCAGTCCCTCAATCTGAGGACATGTACATGTACAAGAAGATGTAATCAGTCCATCACCCTTGAAGTCGTAGACTTCAAGACTTCAAGGGTGATTGACTGATTACATCGTCTTCACATTTCTACTGCTCCTGCCTACTTTCTGTACTCGTCCGAAGAAGCCTACTGTGTAGGCGAAACGTTTCGGAATAAAGTTGCCTAAATGTTGCCTATGTGTCTCATCTGGGATCTTGATTCAGAGAATTCTTCAAGACTTCCTTAACCTATAAACATGACCTATTTCCACTAATTGATTCTTCCCCTGTTGACGCCTTCTGCAGCTTCAACTTACCTTCAGTGTATTGGACAAAAGATGCCACTGGCAGTCTGTCGAAACACTTCCACAAAAAAAAAAAAAAAGATTGCGCAAGTGTCTCAATCTTCAACTTGTCTATTTTCTTAACTATTTATTAAAATTCTGTCATATATACTAAGATCTTCTGATTTTGATGAAGGAAATTCTTCAAAGCTTGCCTAACCTATAGGCATAACCTACTTCCACCAGTGTTTTTTTTTTGCACTGGCGACATTCCCTACCACTGCTTCATTCTACCTCTTTGTAGTATATAACCCCCTACTCCGCGCATATGCTGCATAGTCCATATATATGAAGATGAAGAATTGAGACACTTATGCAACACATGGGAATCTTTATTGAAGAAACGTTTCGCCACACAGTGGCTTCATCAGTCCAATACAAAGTAGAAATGGGTAAGGAGAGTAGAAGTATGAGGTAATCAGTCCCTCAACCTGGATTCGATGTGTTCAGTCCATCACTCTTGTAGTAAGTGCAGCATAGGGCCAGAGAGGTGGCTTATATACTGCGGTGAGATGAGTTGAAGCAGGAGGAGGCGGGATCTTAGTGGGACCTGCCACTAATGTAAGTAGGTCATCGTCCAAAGGTTTGGGCAAGTGTTGAAGTCTTTGTACCAAGATTCCATGATGTTGCAGTGTCTGACAGATGTGATGAATGGTTTTGAAAACCGACAAGTTTCTTCAATAAAGATTCCCATGTGTTGCATAAGTGTCTCAATTCTTCAACTTGTCGGTTTTCAAAATCATTCATCACATCTGTCAGACACTGCAACATCATGGGATCTTGGTACAAAGACTTCAACACTTGCCCAAACCTTTGGACGATGACCTACTTACATTAGTGGCAGGTCCCACTAAGATCCCGCCTCCTCCTGCTTCAACTCATCTCACCGCAGTATATAAGCCACCTCTCTGGCCCTATGCTGCACTTACTACAAGAGTGATGGACTGAACATATCGAATCCAGGTTGAGGGACTGATTACCTCATACTTCTACTCTCCTTACCCATTTCTACTTTGTATTGGACTGATGAAGGCACTGTGTGGCGAAACGTTTCTTCAATAAAGATTCCCATGTGTTGCATAAGTGTCTCAATTCTTCAACTTGTCGGTTTTCAAAACCATTCATCACATATATGAAGATCTTCAGAGAACCTTTTGAGTCACTCCGGTGGTCGGGCTGAGGCTCGAATGCCAGGAATGGCTCAAATTAAGAAGAGTTTTTAAGAAGTGAGAGTCTCATTCCAGCGAGAATACCAGTCCTGACATACCAGAGATTAAATCCTGACTTCTCAAGTGCCAGCATCTCTGTCGGGATAAGCCTAACTTGCCCCACAAGACAGGAACAACGGGAACTCATTTCAGGTCAGTACGTCTCACCCCAGTTTCTGTCGAAATGTTTTCTTATAGTGTTTGTTAAAGCATCATTTTGTACTAATCATATTATTCATCGTTATTCACTGCTTCAGGAACACCTTCATGTGAAACATTGTTAAGACTTTATCAAATTATGTTCTTTAAGGTTGTTTCATATGTTATCGGGTATTAAAATAAGAAATACATCAGGCATCTTTAACATCTCCCACACAACACTAGTTTGTTGTGTGGGAGATGTTTAGTGCACCGACAACATGAATCACACACTTCTGCAACATTTAGGTATTTTTATTGTGGAAACATTTCGTTGGGCAGCGGCTTCATCACGACAATACAGTGAGGAAAGTGTACTTAGCTCAGTGGAAAGTGTACTTAGCTCAGTGGTGACGTGTACTTAGCTCAGTGAAGACCTGTTTGTGTGCTCTTGAGTGGTGACCTGTACTTTGAGTGCTGACCTGTACTTAACTCTGTGAAGAAGTGTCTTGTTTGCTCCCCTGGACTGAACCAAGATGCCCTCCATCGAGCAACTTTACCAGCAACTTAAGGAAGAATTGAGGGCAGCGAAGATGGAGATACAGCGATTGACCGAGGAAAACAAGAGGATTCGTAGTAGTCCTCCTGTTTCGAGTCCTCAGGTCAAGAAGGGATCGTGGTCAGTGGTTGGACAGCAGGGGACGACGAAGTTGACGATCAAGAAGACGAATGGAAAGCCAGAAACGATGAAGAAGAAAGAGACTGCTGTGGAAACTCCCGTGGAAACCTCCAACGCATTCTCGGTGCTACCCGACGAATGTGAGTCTACTACTGGGATCGTCACGACGAACGACAACAAGGAAGGTAAGAATATTGTTGTTGTTGGGGATAGCCAGGTTAGATACATGGATAGGGCATTCTGCTTGAAGGACAGGAGTAGGAGACAAAGGGTATGCTTTCCTGGGGCTGGGATGGAGGACATTGTTAGCCGGCTTGACAACGTCATGAACGGTAATGGGATCAATCCTATTATTTGCCTCAGTGCTGGAGGCAATGATGTAGGCAAGCGTAGAAGTGAGGATTTAGTTAGAAAGTTCAGGACAGCTATAGACATGATTAGGAAGAAGGGGGGGCGCCCTGTTATATGTGGCATTTTGCCAAGAAGAGGTGTTGGTAATGAATGGTTGTCCAGAGCAATTGGTATTAATTGTTGGCTGGATAAACACTGTAAGGATAATGCAGTACCATTCATTGACAACTGGGACAACTTCTATGGCCGAAATGACATGTATGCCAGGGATGGGGTTCACTTATCCAGGGCAGGTGTGGGTTTTCTTGCTAACTCAGTTGAGGGGGTTGTTAGGACTTTAAACTAGGATTAGTTAGAGGTATGGGTTTTGAAATGATTAATAATGAATATGGATATATTGACTTATGCTCTGATATTAAGAATCTTAATAGTAACTGTCATGGAGTAACTCTGGGTAATGATAATTTCAGAAATTGTGTAAAAACAAAGATGAATAGGAAAAATGTGCAGAAGAAAAAACATATGACGGTATTTTATGCTAACAGTCGAAGTGCAAGAAATAAAATTAATGAACTACGTTTGGTAGCATGTGCTGGGAACTTTGATATCATTGCATTAACTGAAACGTGGTATGATTTAAAGAGTCGGGATATGACTGCTGAGTGTAATATTCAGGGATTTAAGTTATTCAATGTGGATAGATGTAATGGGAAGGGGGGAGGAGTTGCATTGTATGTTCGAGAAAATATTAATTGTTGCATAAAAAAAGGTATAAAAATAGATATTTGGGAGTGGACGTGTCAGCGGATGGGTCTATGAAAGATGAGGTGAATCATAGAATTGATGAGGGAAAAAGAGTGAGTGGTGCACTTAGGAGTCTGTGGAGACAAAGAACTTTGTCCTTGGAGGCAAAGAGGGGAATGTATGAGAGTATAGTTTTACCAACGCTCTTATATGGGTGTGAAGCGTGGGTGATGAATGTTGCAGCGAGGAGAAGGCTGGAGGCAGTGGAGATGTCATGTCTGAGGGCAATGTGTGGTGTGAATATAATGCAGAGAATTCGTAGTTTGGAAGTTAGGAGGAGGTGCGGGATTACCAAAACTGTTGTCCAGAGGGCTGAGGAAGGGTTGTTGAGGTGGTTCGGACATGTAGAGAGAATGGAGCGAAACAGAATGACTTCAAGAGTGTATCAGTCTGTAGTGGAAGGAAGGCGGGGTAGGGGTCGGCCTAGGAAGGGTTGGAGGGAGGGGGTAAAGGAGGTTTTGTGTGCGAGGGGCTTGGACTTCCAGCAGGCATGCGTGAGCGTGTTTGATAGGAGTGAATGGAGACAAATGGTTTTTAATACTTGACGTGCTGTTGGAGTGTGAGCAAAGTAACATTTATGAAGGGATTCAGGGAAACCGGCAGGCAGGACTTGAGTCCTGGAGATGGGAAGTACAGTGCCTGCACTCTGAAGGAGGGGTGTTAATGTTGCAGTTTAAAAACTGTAGTGTAAAGCATCCTTCTGGCAAGACAGTGATGGAGCGAATGATGGTGAAAGTTTTTCTTTTTCGGGCCACCCTGCCTTGGTGGGAATCGGCCAGTGTGATAATAATAATAATAAAAAAATAGATGGAGCAGTAACAGAGTCTGTTTGGGTAGAGTTCGTGGAGGGTCAAGAAAAACTAATTCTAGGTGTAATATACCGACCTCCAGGCTTGGATCACGATAGAGGGAGACTTCTTTGGGACGAAATTGTTAGGGCTTCTGGACACAGTAACGTAGTCATAGTAGGGGACTTTAACTTTAGCCAAATTGACTGGAATTCTTTGACAGGTAATCTAGAGTCCAGTGACTTCATGGAAACAGTTCAGGACTGTTTTCTGAAACAGAGTGTAACTGAACCTACCAGGGGTAATAATTTGCTAGACCTAGTCTTGTCAAATAAGGAAACACTCGTGAATAATCTGGAGATCACTGAAGAGCTTGGCGCAAGTGATCACAAATCCATCACCTTTAGCATTAATTGGGAATGCAAGAATAATGATAATACAGTAAAAATCCCCGATTTTCGTTCTGCCGATTATAATGGACTTAGGGAACATCTGTCTAATCTTGATTGGGGTTATCTAGCTAATGATTTTATTGACGATAATCATACTTATGAATATGAAGGGATCTGCTTTTATGATTGTTTTCTTAATAATGTACACAGTGCCCAGAGTATATACATTCCCCAGAGAGAAATTAGGTCTAATAATAACGATCCCAAATGGGTTAACAGGAGGCTAAAGCATCTATTAGAGGAGAAAAGGGGAATTTATAGGCGCATCAGAAGAGGAGAGGTTAACCTTACTGACCAATATGTTCAGCTTAAAAGAGAAGTAAAAAAGGCGATTAGAAAGGCTAAACGTGACTATGAAATTAGAGTTGCTAATGAATCAAAGACTAATCCAAAGGGGTTCTTTCAAGTGTATAGGACGAAGGTGAAGGAAAAAGTAGGACCTCTGAAATCTGGGAATGGACAGCTGACGGATAATGAACTGGAAATGTGTTCCTTATTTAATGACTATTTTTTGTCAGTTTTTACACAGGAAGATGTAAATGAGATTCCAGTAATTAACAATTATTTAGTTCCTGATGAATTTAAGTTAACTAATATTACTGTCACGAGGGACATGGTTATTAAACAGATAGACAAACTGAAACAAAATAAGTCCCCGGGACCCGATGAGTTGTTTTCAAGGGTACTTAAGGAATGCAAGATGGAGCTTAGTCAGCCATTAACGAGTGTATTCAATGCGTCCATCCTTACCAGTGTTGTGCCAGAGATGTGGAAGATGGCTAATGTGGTTCCTATATTCAAATCAGGGGATAAGTCCACTCCTTCAAATTACCGTCCAATAAGCCTGACATCTATAGTGGGCAAGTTATTAGAATCATACTACAGGATGGACATAGACTCAGTAGCTCAGGTGACGTGTACTTGGTGACGTGTACTCTCAGTGGTGACGTGACTTAGCTCTGTGAAGACCTGTTCGTGTGCTCTTGAGTGGTGACCTGTACTTTGAGTGCTGACCTGTACTTGACTCTGTGAAGAAGTGTCTTGTTTGCTCCCGTGGACTGAACCAAGATGCCCTCCATCGAGCAACTTTACCAGCAACTTAAGGAAGAATTGAAGGCAGCGAAGATGGAGATACGGCGATTGACCGAGGAAAACAAGAGGATTCGTAGTAGTCCTCCTGTTTCGAGTCCTCAGGTCAAGAAGGGATCGTGGTCAGTGGCTGGACAGCAGGGGACGACGAAGTTGACGATCAAGAAGACGAATGGAAAGCCAGAAACGATGAAGAAGAAAGAGACTGCTGTGGAAACTCCCGTGGAAACCTCCAACGCATTCTCGGTGCTGCCCGACGAATGTGAGTCTACTACTGGGATCGTCACGACGAACGACAAGGAAGGTAAGAATATTGTTGTTGTTGGGGATAGCCAGGTTAGATACATGGATAGGGCATTCTGCTTGAAGGACAGGAGTAGGAGACAAAGGGTATGCTTTCCTGGGGCTGGGATGGAGGACATTGTTAGCCGGCTTGACAACATCATGAACGGTAATGGGATCAATCCAATTATTTGTCTCAGTGCTGGAGGCAATGATGTAGGCAAGCGTAGAAGTGAGGATTTAGTTAGAAAGTTCAGGACAGCTATAGACATGATTAGGAAGAAGGGGGGGCGCCCTGTTATATGTGGCATTTTGCCAAGAAGAGGTGTTGGTAATGAATGGTTGTCCAGAGCAATTGGTATTAATTGTTGGCTGGATAAATACTGTAAGGATAATGCAGTACCATTCATTGACAACTGGGACAACTTCTATGGCCGAAATGACATGTATGCCAGGGATGGGGTTCACTTATCCAGGGCAGGTGTGGGTTTTCTTGCTAACTCAGTTGAGGGGGTTGTTAGGACTTTAAACTAGGATTAGTTAGAGGTATGGGTTTAGAAATGATTAATAATGAGTATGGATATATTGACTTATGCTCTGATATTAAGAATCTTAATAGTAACTGTCATGGAGTAACTCTGGGTAATGATAATTTCAGAAATTGTGTAAAAACAAAGATGAATAGGAAAAATGTGCAGAAGAAAAAACATATGATGGTATTTTATGCTAACAGTAGAAGTGCAAGAAATAAAATTAATGAACTACGTTTGGTAGCATGTGCTGGGAACTTTGATATCATTGCATTAACTGAAACGTGGTATGATTTAAAGAGTCGGGATATGACTGCTGAGTGTAATATTCAGGGATTTAAGTTATTCAATGTGGATAGATGTAATGGGAAGGGGGGAGGAGTTGCATTGTATGTTCGAGAAAATATTAATTGTTGCATAAAAACAGGTATAAAAATAGATGGAGCAGTAACAGAGTCTGTTTGGGTAGAGTTCGTGGAGGGTCAAGAAAAACTAATTCTAGGTGTAATATACCGACCTCCAGGCTTGGATCACGATAGAGGGAGACTTCTTTGGGACGAAATTGTTAGGGCTTCTGGACACAGTAACGTAGTCATAGTAGGGGACTTTAACTTTAGCCAAATTGACTGGAATTCTTTGACAGGTAATCTAGAGTCCAGTGACTTCATGGAAACAGTTCAGGACTGTTTTCTGAAACAGAGTGTAACTGAACCTACCAGGGGTAATAATTTGCTAGACCTAGTCTTGTCAAATAAGGAAACACTCGTGAATAATCTGGAGATCACTGAAGAGCTTGGCGCAAGTGATCACAAATCCATCACCTTTAGCATTAATTGGGAATGCAAGAATAATGATAATACAGTAAAAATCCCCGATTTTCGTTCTGCCGATTATAATGGACTTAGGGAACATCTGTCTAATCTTGATTGGGGTTATCTAGCTAATGATTTTATTGACGATAATCATACTTATGAATATGAAGGGATCTGCTTTTATGATTGTTTTCTTAATAATGTACACAGTGCCCAGAGTATATACATTCCCCAGAGAGAAATTAGGTCTAATAATAACGATCCCAAATGGGTTAACAGGAGGCTAAAGCATCTATTAGGGGAGAAAAGGGGAATTTATAGGCGCATCAGAAGAGGAGAGGTTAACCTTAGTGATCAATATGTTCAGCTTAAAAGAGAAGTAAAAAAGGCGATTAGAAAGGCTAAACGTGACTATGAAATTAGAGTTGCTAATGAATCAAAGACTAATCCAAAGGGGTTCTTTCAAGTGTATAGGACGAAGGTGAAGGAAAAAGTAGGACCTCTGAAATCTGGGAATGGACAGCTGACGGATAATGAACTGGAAATGTGTTCCTTATTTAATGACTATTTTTTGTCAGTTTTTACACAGGAAGATGTAAATGAGATTCCAGTAATTAACAATTATTTAGTTCCTGATGAATTTAAGTTAACTAATATTACTGTCACGAGGGACATGGTTATTAAACAGATAGACAAACTGAAACAAAATAAGTCCCCGGGACCCGATGAGTTGTTTTCAAGGGTACTTAAGGAATGCAAGATGGAGCTTAGTCAGCCATTAACGAGTGTATTCAATGCGTCCATCCTTACCAGTGTTGTGCCAGAGATGTGGAAGATGGCTAATGTGGTTCCTATATTCAAATCAGGGGATAAGTCCACTCCTTCAAATTACCGTCCAATAAGCCTGACATCTATAGTGGGCAAGTTATTAGAATCAATTATAGCTGACATTATCAGAAGTCACCTTGAAGAGCATAACTTGATAAATGAATCTCAGCATGGATTCACGAGAGGTCGTTCCTGCCTGACAAACTTACTGACGTTCTTCAATAGAACATTTGAGGCAGTTGACAGTGATAAGGAATATGATATTGTTTATTTGGATTTTAGTAAAGCCTTCGACAGAGTACCTCACAAGAGACTCTTAAGAAAAGTGGCAGCTCATGGTATAGGAGGTAAAGTTCTAGCATGGATTGAGGCATGGCTTACCAATAGAAAGCAGAGAGTTACCATTAATGGAGTGAAATCTGAATGGGGATTAGTCACTAGTGGCGTTCCACAAGGATCAGTTTTAGGCCCTCTCTTGTTCATAATTTACATTAATGACCTTGATGAAGGGATTACTAGTGACATGAGTAAGTTTGCTGATGATACAAAGATAGGCCGTATAATTCACTCTGAGGAGGATATCAATGAACTCCAGGACGATTTGAACAAATTAATGTCTTGGTCTGAGAAATGGCAGATGAAGTTTAATGTGGATAAGTGTAAGGTACTTGCCCTTGGTAATGAAAATAACCCTCGAAGCTATAATCTAGGTGAAGTAGAGCTTGGTCATACAGAATGTGAAAAAGACTTGGGAGTCATGGTAAGCAGAAATCTAAAGCCAAGACAGCAGTGCCTCAGTGTGCGCAACAAGGCCAACAGATTACTTGGATTTATCTCAAGAAGTATAAGTAACAGAAGTCCAAAAGTTATTTTACAGCTCTATACATCACTAGTGAGGCCTCATTTAGATTATGCTGCTCAGTTTTGGTCCCCTTACTACAGGATGGACATAGACTCATTAGAGAACATACAGAGAAGAATGACTAAAATGATTTACTGTGTAAGGAACCTCCCGTATGAAGATAGACTTAAAGCCTTAAATCTCCACTCTCTGGAGAGGCGTAGAATGAGGGGAGATATCATTGAAGTGTATAAGTGGATGACGGGCATAAACAAGGGAGACATTAATAAAGTACTGAGGGTGTCGAACCAGGTAAGAACCAGGAATAATGGATTTAAGTTGGATAAATTTAGATTTAGAAAGGACATAGGTAAGTACTGGTTTTCTAACAGAGTTGTAGATGCGTGGAACAGTCTTCCCAGTGGGGTGATAGAGGCTAGGACCTTGGGTAGCTTTAAGAAGAGACTGGACAAATATATGAGCGGGAGGGGCTGGGTTTGATTGGTGTTGGGGGGTGCGGGAGTTGTTTCTTGAGTAGCTTTAGGTAGATGTCGTTTTGATAAGGACCTGCCTCGTATGGGCCAGTAGGCCTTCTGCAGTGTTCCTACATTCTTATGTTCTTATGTTCTCTGCTTCTATCAACTTTTCTGTACTCGACTGAAGAAGCCTACTGTGTAGGCGAAACGTTTCGGAATAAAGATACCTAACTGTTGCATATGTGTCTTACCTAACAATGCCCTCTACCTGCTAATCAAATCCCGTCTTCTATGATTGCCAACACATTGCCTCCAGTACCGAGGTAGATAATAAGATTCATCCCATTACCATTCATAATACACTCAAAACGGCTAACAATATCTTCCATTCCAGCAGCAGGAAAGCAAACCCTTTGTCTCCTACTCCTCTTTTTCAAACAAAAAATCCTATCCATAAACCTAATCTGAGTGTCTGAGTGTAACATTCAGAAGTGATCAAGGTCCCAGGACCGAAACGTTTTCTAATAAATATGTTATAGTGTTTGCTTACGTGTCTTTCTAAACCAAGCAGAAATCTAAAGCCAAGACAGCAGTGCCTTAGTGTGTGCAACAAGGCTAACAAATTACTAGGATTTATCTCTAGAAGTGGTGATGTGTACTTAGCTCTGTGAAGACCTGTTTGTGTGCTCTCTGTGAATCTGAACCAGGATGCCCTCTCTTGAGCAGCTTTACCAGCAGCTGAGAGAAGAACTCAGAGTTGCTAACTGGAGATACGGCGATTAACGGAGGAGAACAAGAGGATTCGTAGCAATCCTCCTGTTGTGAGTCCCCAGGTTAAGAGGGGAGCTTGGTCAGTGGTCGGGCAACATGGAACCAAGCTGAAGATTAAGAAAACGGTTGGAGAGGCAGAAACAACGAGAAACCAGAAGACTGCCGTGGAAACTTCCAACTCATTCTCGGTGCTACCTGACGAATGTGAGTGTTCTACTGGGAATGCCACAACGAGCACCAAGGAAGCATTGGCAGACGTGAGTGAGACATCCCTAGAAACCCCAACGAAGACCATCGAGAACGTCATGACGAATTCTACAAGTGGTGTAATGCTACCTGGCGAATTTGAGTGACTACTCGGAGCATCACTACGGACGACGCCAAGGAAGGTAAAAACATTGTTGTTGTTGGGGATAGTCAGATTAGGTACATGGATAGGGCATTCTGTTTGAAGGATAGGAGTAGGAGACAGAGAGTGTGTTTTCCTGGGGCTGGGATGAAGGATATTGTTAGCCGTCTGGATGACATCATGAGAGGTAATGGGAGCAATCCTATTATCTGTCTCAGTGCTGGAGGCAACGATGTTGGCAGACGTAGGAGTGAGGACCTGATTAGCAGGTATAGGTCAGCAATAGAGATAATTAGGAAGAAGGGTGGGAAACCTGTCATATGTGGCATTTTGCCAAGGAGAGGAGTTGGATATGAATGGTTGTCCAGAGCAATTGGTGTCAATTGCTGGCTGGACAAATACTGTAAGGAAAATGCGGTAACATTCATTGACAACTGGGACCTCTTCTATGGCAGAAATGACATGTATGCCAGGGATGGGGTTCACTTGTCTAGGTGTGGGGTGGGAGCACTGGCCAACGCAGTGGAGGGAGCTGTTAGGTCTTTAAACTAGGAATAGTTAGTGGTATGGGTTTCTGCGGGAAAACTGTGAAGTCTCAGGGTAGTAATATGAGTACTAGGAGAACTAGTAATAGGCAAAATGAGGTGGATATCGGAAGGCCAGTGGCACTAATTGACAAGGACAGTAATAGGTTTAGTGGAATAACAGAAAGGAGCAGGAATGATAAAGAGAAAGGAGGGTCCTTAAGTATATATTACACAAATAGTCGCAGTGCTAGGAATAAGATGGACGAGTTGAGACTAGTTGCTAGTGCAGGTAACATAGATGTATTTGCCATTACTGAGACGTGGTTTAATTCAAAAAGTCGGGACATGCCTGCAGAATGTCACATTCAGGGTTTCAAATTGTTCCAAGTAGATAGAAGTATCGGGAAGGGGGGTGGGGTGGCATTGTATGTCCGAGATCGCTTGAACTGTTGCATTAAAACGGGTATTAAGTCTGAAGTAACACATACAGAGTCTGTTTGGATAGAATTTTCAGAGGGGCATGAAAAATTAACTTTAGGTGTGATATACCGTCCCCCAAATTTAGATAGGGACCAGGGAAGACTACTATGGGAGGAAATTGTTAGGGCCACAAGGCACGATAATGTAGTAATTCTAGGAGACTTTAACTTTAGTCATATTGATTGGAATTTCTTGACTGGGAATTTAGAATCATACGACTTCTTAGAAGTAGTTCAGGATTGTTTTCTGAAGCAGTTTGTGACAGAACCTACAAGGGGTAATAACCTGCTTGACTTAGTTCTGGCAAACAATGAATCCCTTGTTAATAATTTAGAAGTTTCAGAAGAACTGGGTGCTAGCGACCACAAATCAATTACATTTAGAATTGAATGGAAGTATGATAGTAGGGATAACTCAGTAACAGTCCCAGATTTTCGCTTAGCAGATTACGATGGGCTTAGAGAACACTTATCATCTGTTGACTGGGGTAACGAAGAGAGCTATCAATATGACAGTTTTCTGAACACAATACATGCTGCTCAAAGAACATTTATCCCTTATAAAGAAATTAGATCAAATAGAAATGACCCAAAATGGATGAATAATAGGCTGAAATATCTACTAGGGCATAAGAAAGGAATTTATAGGCGTATCAAAAGAGGCGAGGGTCATCTTATGAATCAGTATATTGACACTAAGAGGGACATTAAAAAGGGGATAAGAAAAGCTAAAAGGGACTATGAAATTAAAGTTGCTAGGGATTCTAAAACTAACCCAAAAAGTTTTTTCCAGGTATATAGAACAAAAGTCAGAGATAAGATAGGTCCCCTTAAAAATAACTATGGGCATCTTACTGACAAAGAGAATGAAATGTGCTCGATTTTAAATAATTATTTTCTCTCGGTTTTTACACAGGAAGACACTAGTAGTGTTCCGGTAATTAATTTTTATAGTGGGCCAGAAGAAGATAAATTATGTAACATCATAGTCACTAGTGAAATGGTTGTGAAGCAGATAGACCGACTGAAGCAAAATAAGTCACCGGGTCCTGATGAGGTTTTTTCAAGGGTTCTAAAGGAATGCAAAATGGAAGTCTGTGAACCATTAACTAATATTTTTAATTTATCTCTTCAAACAGGTGTAGTGTCTGATATGTGGAAGATGGCTAATGTAATTCCTATTTTTAAAACAGGGGACAAGTCGTTACCGTCAAATTACCGCCCAATAAGCCTGACCTCAATTGTAGGCAAATTACTAGAGTCAATTATAGCTCAAATTATAAGAAGCCATCTCGATAAGCATAGCTTGATTAATGATACTCAGCATGGATTCACAAGAGGCCGGTCTTGTCTAACTAATTTATTAACTTTTTTCAGTAAAGCTTTTGAGGCTGCTGACCACGATAAAGAATTTGAGATTATTTACTTAGATTTTAGTAAGGCATTTGATAGAGTTCCGCACCAAAGACTGTTGAAGAAAGTAGCAGCTCATGGCATTGGGGGAAGGGTGCTCTCGTCGATCGAATCATGGCTCACAGACAGGAAGCAAAGAGTGTCCATAAATGGGGTTAAATCCGAGTGGGGATCAGTAACAAGTGGCGTTCCACAGGGATCAGTCTTGGGCCCGTTGTTGTTTATAATATATATCAATGATCTTGATGAAGGAATTACTAGTGATATGAGCAAATTCGCCGATGACACGAAGATAGGTAGGATAATTGATTCAAACGTAGATGTTAGGGAACTTCAGGAGGATTTAGACAAACTCTACTCTTGGTCAGAAAAGTGGCAGATGCAGTTCAATGTAGATAAATGCAAGGTTCTGAAGCTCGGGAGTGTCCATAACCCTAGCACTTATAAGTTAAATAATGTAGAACTTAACCATACAGATTGCGAAAAGGACTTGGGGGTTATGGTAAGCAGCAACCTTAAACCAAGACAGCAATGCCTAAGCGTACGTAATAAGGCAAATAGATTACTGGGATTTATATCAAGAAGTGTAAGCAACAGAAGTCCAGAGGTCATACTGCAGCTTTATACATCATTAGTAAGGCCTCACCTAGATTATGCAGCTCAATTCTGGTCTCCATATTACAGAATGGACATAAATTCGTTAGAAAACATTCAGCGTAGGATGACTAAATTAATACATAGCATTAGAAATCTTCCTTATGAAGAAAGATTGAAGACTCTTAAGTTACATTCACTTGTTAGACGAAGAATGAGGGGAGACCTGATCGAAGTGTATAAGTGGAAGATAGGTATTAATAAAGGGGATATTAACAAGGTCTTGAGGATATCTCTCCAAGAGAGAACCCGCAGTAATGGATTTAAATTAGATAAGTTTAGATTTAGAAAGGACATAGGAAAGTATTGGTTTGGAAATAGGGTAGTTGATGAGTGGAACAGTCTACCTAGTTGGGTTATTGAGGCTAGGACTTTGGGTAGTTTCAAATTTAGGTTGGATAAATACATGAGTGGGAGGGGTTGGATTTGAGTGGGACTTGCACATCAGAGCTTATTTCTTGGGTAGCATTGAAAATTGGGTAGGTCAAATGTTTGTTAGTGGGATGAATTGTAAAGGACCTGCCTAGTATGGGCCAGCAGGCCTGCTGCAGTGTTCCTCCTTTCTTATGTTCTTATGTTCTTATGTATTCGACTCACGTTCAATTAACAGCAAGAAGAAGAAAGTAGAAGGTTCCACAGTCTCCGTTCTGCTGTTTATTTCCATTTTATTATCCTTTTGATCTTTTGTTTGGTTCCTGTTTGCCCAACCACTGTCCAACTTCCTTCGTTGTCCAGAGGATTTACAACAGGAGGATTACTACAAATTCTTTTGTTTTCCTCAGTCCCCGTATCTCTCTCCTAGCTTTCCCCAGCTCTTTCTTTCACCTGATGGCACAGATGCTCAATGGAAGGCATTGCTGGGATCGTTTGTACACAGCTAAAATGATTAGTCTTCACACGATACAGGTTCTTATGAGTGGGAGGGACTGGGTTTGATTTGTGTCATTGGGTACGGGAGTAAATTCTTGGGTAGCTTTGGGTAGAGGTAGCTTTGATAAGGACCTGCCTTGTATGGGCCAGTAGGCCTTCTGCAGTGTTCTTTCATTCTTATGTTCTTATGATAAAAGTCAGTTCGTTAATGATACAGGTGGCCTCGCTGCTGAAATTTGTCAGCTCGGTATTATATGATACTTGTCAGAAACTTTAGTACGATGGTATCTATGATCAAGAAGTTAGTGTGTTTTACAACAACACTTACGATCAAGGACAAGTTAGTATGTGTTACAACTTTTATAATCCTGGAGGAGGTAGTGTCTGTCGAACAGCATCTTTGATCCAAGAGGAGGCTGTGTCTGTCGAACAGCATCTTTGATCCAAGAGGAGGCTGTGTCTGTCGAACAGCATCTTTGATCCAAGAGGAGGCTGTGTCTGTCGAACAGCATCTTTGATCCAAGAGGAGGATGTGTCTGCCGAACAGCATCTTAGATCCAAGAGGAGGCTGTGTCTGTCGAACAGCATCTTTGATCCAAGAGGAGGCAATGTCTGTCGAACAGCATCTTTGATCCAAGAGGAGGCAATGTCTGCTGAACAACATCTTTGATCCAAGAGGAGGCAATGTCTGCTTAACAGCATCTTTGATCCTGGAGGAGGCAGTGTCTGCTGAACAACATTTTTCATCCTAGAGGAGGTACTGTATATTACAATAAAATATATTATCTTAATCTCAGTTGGTTTTGTGCTGCAGAACGAACTGACCTTAAGGTCGAGATTGTGGGGGTAACAATCGCATCTTAGATTCAGGTGGTTATGTTTAATTAATCAAACTATGAGATCCAGGATGAGTTAGTATGTTCTTTAAAAAACACTCAGATCTAGAAAAAAGTTGTCTGTGCTAGAACATCATAAGATATCCATGAGGAGGGTAGCGTTTGCTACAACTAAAATTCGGATCTAGAATGAGGAAATAGAGGAAGAGGAAGTGTTTGGTACAATAACATCTATTATCTAGGAAGAGGTAGCTTGTCTTACAACAGCTCATTTGTAGAAAGGGTCATAATGTGCTACAATATAAATTGAGATTCAGAAAAAGGAGTAATGAACTACAACTACAACTGAGATTCATTAAAATGTTGTGTAAGCTACAAAAATGTTTAAGTTCCAGGAGGAGGTACTGTGCGCTACAAGAACGTCTCAATTCCAGGAGGTACTGTGTGCTACCAGAACGTCTCAATTCCAGGAGGTACTGTGTGCGACCAGAACGTCTCAATTCCAGGAGGTACTGTGTGCTACCAGAACGTCTCAGTACCATGAGGAGGTACTGTGCACTACAAGAACGTCTCAATTCCAGGAGGAGGTACTGTGTGCTACAAGAACGTCTCAGTACCATGAGGAAGTACTGTGTGCTACAAGAACGTCTCAGTACCATGAGGAGGTACTGTGTGCTACAAGAATATCTCAGTTGCAGGAGGAGGTACTGTATGCTACAAGAACGTCTCAGTACCAGGAGAAGGTGCTGCGTGTTACAAGAACGTCTCAGTACCAGGAGGCACTGTGTGCTACAAGAAGGTCTCAGTTCCAGGAGGTACTGTGTGCTACAAGAACGTCTCAGTACCATGAGGAGGTACTGTGTGCTACAAGAACGTCGTCTCAGTACAAGGAGGAGGAACTGTGTGCTACACGAACGTCTCAGTTCCAGGAGGAGGTACTGTGTGCTACAAGAACGTCTCAATTCCAGGAGGAGGTACTGTGTGCTACAAGAACGTCTCAGTACCATGAGGAGGTACTGTGTGCTACAAGAACGTCTCAGTACCATGAGGAGGTACTGTGTGCTACAAGAACGTCTCAGTACCATGAGGACGTACTGTATGCTACAAGAACGTCTCAATACCAGGAGAAGGTGCTGCGTGCTACAAGAAGGTCTCAGTTCCAGGAGGTATTGTGTGTTACAAGAACGTCTCAGTACCAAGAAGAGGTATCGTGTGCTACAAGAAGTTCTCAGTTTCAGAAGGAGGTACTACGTGCTACAAGAACGTCTCAGTTTCAAGAGGTACTGTATGCTACAAGAACGTCTCAGTACCATGAGGAGGTACTGTGTGCTACAAGAACATCTCAGTTCCAGGAGGTACTGTATGCTACAAGAACGTCTCAGTTCCATGAGGAGGTACTGTGTGCTACAAGAACGTCTCAGTACCATAAGGAAGTACTGTGTGTTACAAGAACGTCTCAGTACAAGAAGGAGGTACTGTGTGCTACAGGAAAGTCTCAGTTCCAGGAGGAGGTACTGTGTGCTAAAAGAACGTCTCAATTCCAGGAGGAGGTACTGTGTGCTACAAGAACGTCTCAGTACCATGAGGAGGTACTGTGTGCTACAAGAACGTCTCAGTACCAAGAGGAGGTGTTGTGTGCTACAAGAAGTTCTCAGTTCCAGAAGGAGGTAGCGCGTGCTACAAGAACGTCTCAGTACCAAGAGGAGGTACTGTGTGCTACAAGAATATCTCAGTTCCATGAGGAGGTACTGTATGCTACAAGAACGTCTCAGTACCAGGTGGTGCTGCGTGCTACAAGAACGTCTCAGTACCAGGAGGTACTGTGTGCTACAAGAACGTCTCAGTACCAGGAGGAGGTGCTGCGTGCTACAAGAACGTCTCAGTACCAGGAGGTACTGTGTGCTACAAGAAGGTCTCAGTTCCAGGAGGTACTGTGTGCTACAAGAACGTCTCAGTACCAGGAGGAGGTATTGTGTGCTACAAGAAGTTCTCAGTTCCAGAAGGAGGTACTGTGTGCTACAAGAACGTCTCAGTTCCAGGAGGAGGTACTGCGTTCTACAAGAACGTCTCAGTTCCAGGAGGAGGTACTGCGTGCTACAAGAACGTCTCAGTTCCAGGAGGTACTGTGTGCTACAACAACGTGTCAGCTCTAGGATATACTGTGTGCTACAAGAATGTCTCAGTTCCAGGAGGTATTGTGGGTTACAAGAATAGTGGGAGATGCAACAGCATAAATGATTCTGCAAGAGGCAGTGTTTATTACAACGAAAACTGAGATCCAGAAGGAAATATTGCGTACCACAACATCTCTGGTCCTAGAAGAAGAGGTATTGTGTGCTTAATCAACATACTTGAGTCTCGAGAAGTTACATTGTGCTTGAACAGCAACCGAGATCTAGGAGGAAACTGTTACTTCTACAACGTCACACGCATTATAGTGGAAAAGTTAGAGAGTGATTCAACAATAACACAGATCTAGGAGGAAGTAGTGTGTGCTACAACATCATCTCAGATACAGGAGATGGTGTACTACAACAACATTTGAGATCCCAAAGAAGGTTGATGCTTCACCAACGACTGGTTACAGGAGGTGGTAATGTGACCTACAATAACTACTCAGATTATATTGGGGAAGTGTATACTACAAGGAGAACAGTGATCCAGGTGGTGATATTGTGTTCTACAACAACTCAGATTCATGAATGTGCTACAGCAACTGACACATAGGAGGTGGTAGTGTGCTGTATAGTAACCACGCAGATCCTATAGGAGAAAATATATGCTACAAGAACTCAGATTCAGTAAGGGTTTTTGTGTGCTAGAAAAAAAAAAACTGATAAAACAGGGGGTAGTTTGTGCCACAACAACTCAGTTACAGGAGGTGATTGAACGTTCTAACACATCAACTCGGAACCTGGATGACTAAAGTTGCCTACTACAGCAGCAACTTTACTACAGAAGGATATGTGCTACAACAACACCTATGATCCAGGAAGCGGTAGAGTGCAACAACACTACCTTTGATACACAAGGAGGTAGCGAGTATGACACAATATTTTCGATTCTCGAGAAGGTACTATGTGTGTGTGTTTGGTGCTACAACAAGGAGAAGAATGTACTTCAACACCAGCGACAATATTTCAGATCCGGTAGCGTATGTAACAAGAACCTCGATGATTCAGGACGAGGTCGTGTATCCAACATCTATGATCACTGAGGAAGTATTTTGTGTTTTTGGAAAATCTATTATTTAGGAATTGGTAGCGTTTGCTATAGCATCTGTTATACAAGAGGAAATAGTGTACTACAAGAATATCTATGATCTTGGAGAAGGAAATGCTGCTGAAGTACAGTCTATCATCTTGTAGGAGGTAGTGTTAAAAGAATATTAATGATCCTGGTGGCTATTGTGTGTGTGACAGTATAAATGGTGTAGTGTGTGATACAATAAAATCTATCATCTTCTAGGAGGTAGGATGTGGCACGTCAACAACTATGATCCAGGAGGTAGTAATGGAGGCTACAACACTATGTGAGGTCTAGAAGGCAGTATGATCTACAAGAACAACTCACTGAATTAGGAAGTAGAATGTCTTTGAACACAACTGACGATAACATATATTGTTCAGAATGATGTAGTTTGGGCTACAACTTTAATTCAGATTCAGGAAGAAGTTATATGCTACATCATCAGCTGAAGTCCAGGAGGTAACAGCGTCTGCTACAACAACTGAAATCCAGGAGGAAGTATTACATCAACATCTAATATCTTAGAGGAGATAATGTGTGCTCCAACAACAGCGAAGATCCTGGAGGTAGTAGTGTGTGCTCCAACAACAGCGAAGATCCTGGAGGTAGTAGTGTGTGCTCCAACAACAGCGAAGATCCTGGAGGTAGTAGTGTGTGCTCCAACAACAGCGAAGATCCTGGAGGTAGTAGTGTGTGTTCTAACAACAGCCAAGATCCTGGAGCTAGTAGTGTGTGCTCCAACAACAGCCAAGATCCTGGAGGTAGTAGTGTGTGTTCTAACAACAGCCAAGATCCTGAAGTTAGTAGTGTGTGCTCCAACAACAGCGAAGATCCTGGAGGTAGTAGTGTGTGTTCTAACAACAGCCAAGATCCTGGAGCTAGTAGTGTGTGCTCCAACAACAGCCAAGATCCTGGAGGTAGTAGTGTGTGTTCTAACAACAGCCAAGATCCTGGAGGTAGTAGTGTGTGCTCCAACAACAGTTAAGATCATGGAGGTGCTAGTGTATGCTCCAACAACAGCCAAGATCCTGGAGGTACTAGTGTGTGCTACAACAACAGCCAAGATCCTGGAGGTACTAGTGTATGCTCCAACAACAGCCAAGATCCTGGAGGTACTAGTGTGTGCTACAACAGTCAAAATTGTGGAGGTAGTAGCGTGTGCTACGCCAAGATCCTGGAGGTACTAGTGTGTGCTACAACAGTCAAGATCCTGGAGGTAGTAGTGTGTGCTACAACAGTCAAGATCCTGGAGGTAGTAGTGTGTACTACAACAGTCAAGATCCTGGAGGTAGTAGTGTGTACTACAACAGTCAAGATCCTGGAGGTAGTAGTGTGTGCTACAACAGCCGAGAACCAGGAGATGGTGGGTCTTGCTACTTACAACAGCAACTCAGACTCAGGAGGTGGTTGGGTCAGCTACAACAACTATTAAACTATAAGAGAAGGTTATGTGTAATACACCAACAACCTAGATCCAGATGAACATCAAAATGGTATACAATACCGACAGGTTGTAAGGTAAGACACATATGCAACAGTTAGACAACTTTATTCCGAAACGTTTCGCCTACACAGTAGGCTTCTTCAGTCGAATACAGAAAGTAGGCAGGAACAGTAGAGATGTGAAGACGATGTAATCAGTCCATCACCCTTGGAGTCGTAGAAATTTGAGGTTGTCAGTCCCTCAGCCTGGAGCAGTTCAGTTCCATAGTCAGGAACTATCTGAAGATCAAGCAAGCAAGCAAGCAAACAAGTTTAGGTAAGATCCCAATGGGATGAGCGGGGAAGACGGGACAGATGAAGAATAGCTCTGGAGAGGAGTGTTCTTAGTAAGAGAAATAGAGCCAGGGCTTAACCCAGCAGCTAAGGCGATCGTGGGGCAGACTTGAGAACAGGAATAGCAGGGACTGTTGCATTGAACTTGTTGTAGTTGAAGTCTTGAATCTTGAGTAGCTGGCAGCAGGCTAGGTCACATCAGAGGGTAGTTATATGGGATTTATAGGAGTAACTGAGGAGGCAGGTTAGCAATGGAGCCATTTTCAAACTTTTTGAAGCTGCTTCTAGATAGGTGGTATAATTTAGCCTTGTTGCTGAAGGTGAAACGTAGAGGCTTGATGAACTCAAGAACTTGGGTGAGTGTGAAGTGAAGCGGTGATTCACATGCATACTTGACTGTTCCAGCACCGAGGCTTTTGTAGAGTTCAGTACAGGTCATGGTGTCAGTATTTGAAGGAGAAGTGTAAAAGGTAAGGTTTTCCCATGAGGGTTTACTGGAGTCGTCGTTATCTTCCTCTTCTGGAGTGGATTCACTGGGAGAATCTACAATGGTGGTAGCAGGTGACTGAGGTTCGACAGGAGCAGCTGTGAGATGTAATGGTTGTGTAACAGCAGGCTGGGAGAGGTGGGAGGCGGTGGTTGAGGCAACTTGATCAACGTTGTCAGCGGTGGAAGTGGTTATAGAAGTTACAGGAGCAGTTGCTTGGGCAGGAGACAGGTTTGTAGGTGCAGTAAAGTTCAGGACGTTGGGAAGGATCTTGAGGATGTCTTCTGAAGGTGTGGATTCCGGAAAATTGAAGGCAGGCATGTTGTTCAGACGGAATAGTTCGTTAATAGTGGTGTTGAAAGTGCCGGGGCTTGCTGCGTTTGCAAGGTGTGCATACACCATGCAGTACAGCACCTTGGAAGGAGCACCGTCGGGGAGTGGAGAGAGGGAGTTGCTGGGCGATGGTGCCTGTGGATTAGCGTGTAGAGTCTTGATGGCGTCGGTTTGTGGTTTGGTTATTGCAGCATATGTCGGTGAATTGGAGGTTTTCTTCAGAACTTTAGTTTTCTTCAATATGATTTCTTTCCTGAGTGGGCACTTAGCTGCAAGGGTATGATGATTACCCTTGCAGTTAAGACATGTTGGTGCTGCCCCATCAAGAATAAGAAGTTTTGTTCAAAATGTGGGAATGATGGACACGATTTCAGATCCTGCACCATTACTACAGCACCAACATGTCAAGATCAAGCGACAGTGCAGAGACTTAAATACTGTCGGAAGGAGAGGTGCAGAGTAGTAGTAGTAGTGAAAATGTAGCCACTGACAGGTCATGTCCCTCTCAGATCCAACCCTTTTTCACTTGAAAAGCTTGTCCAAGGTGTTTTCTGTACCATGATGCCATGTGTTGCAGTGTCTGACAGGATGAACATCAAAATGGTATACAATACCGACAGGTTGTAAGGTAAGACACATATGCAACAGTTAGACAACTTTATTCCGAAACGTTTCGCCTACACAGTAGGCTTCTTCAGTCGAATACAGAAAGTAGGCAGGAACAGTAGAGATGTGAAGACGATGTAATCAGTCCATCACCCTTGAAGTCGTAGAAATTTGAGGTTGTCAGTCCCTCAGCCTGGAGCAGTTCAGTTCCATAGTCAGGAACTATCTGAGGGACTGACAACCTCAAATTTCTACGACTTCAAGGGTGATGGACTGAGTACATCGTCTTCACATCTCTACTGTTCCTGCCTACTTTCTGTATTCGACTGAAGAAGCCTACTGTGTAGGCGAAACGTTTCGGAATAAAGTTGTCTAACTGTTGCATATGTGTCTTACCTTACAACCTAGATCCAGGAAGATCCTCCAGTTATAACCCAGATCCAGGAAAAGTAGAGTATTCTACAACAATTTAGGTTCTGGAGGAGGAAGTGCATGCTACAACATGGGTTATGTTACATAAATGGACACAGATGCAACTAATGAGACATGTTATTATTGCCACAATAAAATGTCACATAGGTTGCAACTGTGTCTCCCTAACATTCTGTCGGTAATTCTACCATTACTACTAACATGAAAATCAATGGCGAAGGTAGTGTATATTACAAAAGTATATTACAGAAGTGATCAAGGTCCCAGGACCGAAACGTTTTCTAATAAATATGTTATAGTGTTTGCTTACGTGTCTTTCTAAACCAACTTGTCGGTATTTATTACCAAGGTTTATACCATTACAAAAGCAACTGAGATCCAGTAGGGTGTGTGTGCTTTAATAACAGCTTAGTTCCAGGAGTGAGGTAGCGTTTACTGTGACAACAACTGGACTCCATGAACATTAAAATGGTATAAAATACCGACAGATTGTTAGGTAAGACACATATGCAACAGTTAGGTATCTTTATTTCGAAACGTTTCGCCTACACAGTAGGCTTCTTCAGTCGAGTACAGACAAGTTGATAGAAGCAGAAGATACTTGAAGACGATGTAATCTGGGTTTGAGAGGGACCTGCCCTCCCAAACCAACCTACGTCTTACCTCCTGGCACTATATAAAGGCTCCAAACTGTCACTTCAACTTCATATTGTTTCAGACAACGGAACAATGCTCTTCTCCAGACTGAGGGACTGACCACCTCAAAACTTTAAGGGTGATGGACTGATTACATCGTCTTCAAGTATCTTCTGCTTCTATCAACTTGTCTGTACTCGACTGAAGAAGCCTACTGTGTAGGCGAAACGTTTCGAAATAAAGATACCTAACTGTTGCATATGTGTCTTACCTAACAACTGGACTCCAAGAGGAGGCAGTGAGTATAACATCATATTATTGAGGAGGAAATTGTAGGATCTCCAGCATCAACTCAGACCTAGGAGATAATGCGTATACAACAGCATCTCAGATCTACGCGAAAGTAATGTGTAACACACAAACATCTATTATTAAGCAGGCGTTTGTGTATGATACAATAATAGCTTAAATATTTAAGAAGGTAGTACATGCTATAGGAACATTCATGGTGTTAGGAGAAGTAATACATAATACATCTTTGATCCTGGATGAGGTAGTGTGAGATTAAACAACCACTAAAATCAGTGCATAGTTTTAGCTACCCAGACAACTTATGTTCCGGGTAATTAGATCTAACAGAAATGATCCCAAATGGATAAACAATAGATTAAAACATCTCATTGGTCAAAAGAGAGGCATATATAGGCGTATGATGCCGTGCTCCTTCCTTAAGATGCTGTGACCTGCCCTAATAGGCTTGGGCCGGTTGGTGACTTGGACTTGACTCGCATGGGCCAGTAGACCTGCTGCAGTGTTTCTTCTTTCTTATGTTCTTAACTAATATCGTAAAGTAAAAGGACACAAGTGCAACTAATGTAACATTTTATTGTGGCACAATAAAATGTTACATTAGTTGCACTTGTGTCCTTTTACTTTACATATTTTCGGTAATTCTACCAACTTTATTACAACTAATATCATGCTGAAGGTAGTGCGTGATACAACACAGATCTTGGTAAGTAAGACACATAGGTAACAGTTAGGCAACTTTATTCCGAAACGTTTCGCCTACACAGTAGGCTTCTTCAGTCGAGTACAGAAAGTCGTAGATTTGAGGTTGTTTGTCCCTCAGCCTGGAGAAGAATTCTCTGCCATAGTCTTAAACAATGTGTAGGAGAGGTGTAGAGTAGTAGAAGAAAGAACGTAATCCCTGAGAGGTCACGCCCCTCTCAGATCTTGAAAAAGTTGTCCAAGGTGTTTTCTATTTCGTACCAAGATGCCATTGTGTTGCAGTGTCTGACACACCTCTCCTGCCGACAGTATATAAGTCTCCGCACTGTCGCTGGTTTTTCACATTGTTTCAGACTATGAAACAGAATTCTTCTCCAGGCTGAGGGACTGACAACCTCAAATCTACATATGTACTTCACATCTCTGCTTCTCCTGCCTACGTTTTGTACTCGACTGAAAAGGCCTACTGTATAGGCAAAACGTTTCGGAATAAAGTTGCCTAAATGTTGCCTATGTGTCTTACTTACCAACCTGTCGGTATTGTATACCATTTTAGATGTTGTGCTACGACAAATTCTGGCATCCAGGAGGCGGTAATGAATGTTGTAATTACAAATAAAATCCAGTAATTGGTTGTATAAGTTACAACAATAACTTAGTTGCCGGAGTTTGCAATGTGTGCCAAAACAACAACTCATATCCAATAGCATGAAATGTTTGCTACAAAAGTAACTTAGAACCCTACTGCATGTTCTGAAGAACAACTGTGATACTGGAGGAGATAATATGAGCTACAACGAGAACTCGGGTCCAAGAATAGGATTCGGGTTTTACTAAATCAATTGAGATCTACAACGACACCTCAGAGTCAGGATTAGATTGTGTGTACTTTACCTGCAACTAACATCCAAGGAAAGTAGCATGTGCTATAATACGAGATCCAGAAGTAATTATGATACAACAACAAATGAAATATACGGGCAGTTATTATGTGCAGAAATAACATCTATGATCCTGGAGGAGGTAGTGTGTGCTACAGCAGCACCTGAGAGACACCACTGCCCAAGGGTTCTTCAGTTAGTGTTCCACTGGTGATCCTCTTCGTTAAATATCTGGGTTACCTGGCTTCGTTATATTCACAACATACTCATCATAACCCCCAGAGGATTTAATGTCTCTCCATTCCAACTCAAACTCAGCAAGGTCGATACTTCACTCCACACTCCACATTCTTTCCATGACACAAAGCTGGACTTCAGCTTCGTTTTAGTCAACAATAAACTCACCAATCAATACAATCTTCTCACTGCTACTCAGATCACGATCATGAGCTTATTTTTTAGTGCATTCTGTATCTGCATCAGTGAATTCCTTGATGAAGAATGCTATTTTATTTACTAAGTATTTGCAGTTGAATACAAAATCTTCATCTCCTGGGTGGCCCGTAGTCTGGTAGGTAAATCTCTCCTGTCACATGCTGAGCGGTCCGTGGTTCGATTCCCGGCAAGGGTGGTAACATTGGGAGTGTTTTCTTATACCTGCTGTCCCTGTTCACTCATCAGTTATACTGCGTACCTTGGTGTTAGTGGACTGGTGTGGGTCGAATCCTGGGACAAAACTGACCTAATTTGCCCGAAATGCTCTGCATAACAAGACGCTTTCTATATAGTAGTATATCATCAACGTCAACTAGAAGTGTATGCCTTGTACTTGTAGAAATAAAGGTATAATAAACTTACAATAATATTATAATAATAAAAGAAATTGCATAGTCCTTCATGACTAACTCCAACGCCACCCACGTCTCCAACATTCTCTCCAACACTGAAATCCAAGTAACTACCACTGTCTCCACTACTGACAAGTGCATCACCAGTAAGGAGCACCACCAACCAATTAGATTCACTGATGTGATATACACAACCACTTGCAACGAGAGTGACCCTATATCCATGGGCGAAACATTCAGTAATCTTCATACACATGTAACTACGCACAGCAGGACGGGTGACGTAGAATGTCTGTGTTCTCAACGACGAACTCATGAACATTTAATTAAATGCAATGACGCACAACTTATCGCCAAGGAAGACATCCAGAGACGAAGGATTATAAGTAATTACAACTTAGAATATCAAACAGTTCCAACCAGAATAAAGACTTATACAACCTAACTGAATCTCTTGCCAATAAACTTCTTGTTTGTTATCTCACAGAACAATCGGCCACGACAGTGCCATACACGTCCTAGTATATACCTCAAAAGACTTCATATCAAATCACTCCTTTTATAATATATATATATATATATATATATATATATATATATATATATATATATATATATATATATATATATATATATATATATATATATATATATATATGTCGTGCTGAATAGGTAAAACTTGCGATTTTTGTTTAAATGGCAAAGCTCTTCATGGCGAATAAGGCAAGCGAAAATATGCGTATGCAGTAATTTTGCAAAAATCATTCTGAATCTAAAGATAAAAATATATTTCATTGTGTTTGTTTACTATTAAATTATTGTAAGGTTATCTAAAATATATTGAGTTTGATTAGGCTAAATTAAATTCCGATTGTTATAATAAGGTAAGTCTTTTAAGGTTCTTTTGGTCCAAAATTATTAATTTTTACGTTAACATACATGAAAAAAATAAATATCTTTAAACGTATAAGAGAAAATTATACAAAGGTCTTAATTTTAAATGAGATCTTGCTAATTGACCAATATTACCTATTCGGCACGACATTATATATATACATATTATTGTAACCACGGACGAGTGGCATTGATCAATAACAACACTGCGCTAGCCAAGGATTCGAACCCATGCTGTACTGGCCTGCCTCATGGTAAGCGAGAGCCACATGACTCTTTAAACCACAGGACCACCCAACCCTACAACAATGGCGCAGCCAGAAGAGCTGTTATTAATCAATACCACTCGTCCGTGGTTACAATAATACTTATATAAATGCTGCTTCTGAGGCTAGTACACCAAACAGGGATGAGAATGAAATTAGCTTAGAAGCTCCCACACCTCCGTATGCCCTCGGATGGCGGCCCAACAGCTAGCATTGCTGGCTGCGCCATTCTTGTAGGGTTGGGTGGTCCTGTGGTTTAAAGCGTCATGTGGTTCTCGCTTACCATGAGGCAGGCCAGTACAACATGGGATCGAATCCTTGGCTAGCGCAGTGTTGTTACTGATATATTATGTATGTATATATATATATATATATATATATATATATATATATATATATATATATATATATATATATATATATATATATATATATATATATACACGCCCCAGCTCTGAGGAGCTGGATGAGATTTTCGCCTTATAATCGGTGATACACACGTAACAACATGTACCTTATATGCCACCTTTATATCAACAATGTAGTATCTCTTAAATCTTCTGTACCATATTATATATATATATATATATATATATATATATATATATATATATATATATATATATCTATATATATATATATACACACTTAAAACAAATACTCAATCCAGCACTTGGTGAGGTTTCAGAGAGGCTGCTGTCTGAACTCACCAAATTTTCCAACCTGTGCCTGGCTGGCAGTGTCCCAGAGGCCATCAGACCCTTTATCTTTGGTGCCTCATTGTGTGCCCTCCGGAAAAAGGATGGAGGAATCAGGCCCATTGCAGTGAGCAACACCCTTCGGCGCCTAGTCGCCAAGGTTGCAGTAAGAAGGGTGAGTCAAGAGGCTGCTGCAATGCTGAAACCAACACATCTCGGTTTCGGCGTTCAACAGGGCTGTGAAGCAGCTGCCCACGCAGCACGAGTATATATCAAAAACATGTCCGATGAAAAAGCCTTGGTCAAATTGGACTTTGCCAACGCTTTCAACTCGTTCAGAGGGGATGCTGCTCTCTAAGCAGTTTATAGAAACTTCCCTTCCCTTTATCCCTTCATAGAATCGTGTTATAGTGTGACTTCCAAATTATTGTTTGGGGACCATGAAATTGACTCATGTGAGGGCGTGCAACAGGGGGATCCTCTCGCCCCCTTTCTATTCTGTTTGGTCATCAAGGAAGTCACAGAAGCAATCTCCAGCGAGCTCAATATCTGGTTCTTGGATGATGGTACCCTAGCTGGCACAACAGAATCTCTCCTAGAGGACATCAGTAAAATTAAAGACATGGG